>NW_026739562.1:6895295-6981652 GCF_022355385.1 Mustela nigripes | reverse complement strand
AGTGACCCTTCCTGGAGGCAGCCCAGACTCGGCGCCTTGCCCCAACAAGCCAACAAGTGCTTTGCTGGGTGGATGGTTCTGAAGACCCTGGAGGCCCAGGGCCCTCTGAAACTTGAAGCGCGGGACTCCTAAACTCAGCAAAGCACTTGTTGGCCTGTTGGGGCAAGGCGCCGAGTCTGGGCTGCCTCCAGGAAGGGTCACTGTGTTCCTCCCCTGGCCTGTCGCCTGGTCAGGGCCTGCCTGAAGACCCCCAGCCAAGGAGACCCCAGGTCCACGGCTTGCCTCATATCCAAGAAGGAGGAGACTCATTGAGTCTTGAACAGAAAGACAAGCTGGGCAAGTGGGGACTGCCCTCAGCCTCAGCTTGGCTGGCTCTGGGTTCTAAATGCGCTCGGAGCTGAAGCAGAATGCCGCCCCGACCATGCCTTCCGTAGTTGGGACCCTTTGGGGAAGTTCATGGATCCAGAACACACCATCAGTAACTGAGAGGGCATTTCCACTGGGCACTGCTGTTCTTGCTCTTGCACAGACCAGCGTAAGACAGATACGTACAAACCAGCCAACTACCAGTCCTGAGTGCTTTTGGAGACATCCCTAAATGCTAGGCTTTGTGCTGAGTTCTTCTGATACCAAGTGGATAAGATCCATCAACCATCCCAATGAGGAACTGTGGCACTCCCATGGTACCAAGGGAAATGGGGCAGGGTTGAGATTTGTACCTGGCTTACCTTACTTTGAAGCAGGTGCTCTGCCCTCCTACTCGGTCTGTGTGGAGTGGGACAGCCTGAGCAAAAGACCTGCACGGCTTGATGGGGTAATCCAGGAAAGCTTCCCACACTGGTGCCAAGGCCATCAGCACAGCCAAAAAGCAGAATCAATGTCAACTGCGGTTAGGTCATTAGTAAGCATCGACTGTGGGGGCTCACATTTTTGGAAATGACTCAAGACAACCCCGATCAAAGCCAGCATGCGCTTGAGCCACTGCCCTACCCTCAAATAGGGAGGGAGCCCCGGCAGCTCCCCGGGTTCCAGAGCCCCAGCTCTGCTCCCAGGATCCTGGGACTCCCAACACTTCTGGCTCAGCTTTTCCTCTCTCAAAGCCTTTCTGACGAAGGAGGCCTGGAGGATGGGAGTCCCTATCGAGGTGTATTTTGGCCTGGAGGGAGGTGGTACCATATGGCTGGGTTCCAGAGATTTGCTTCGGACAAAACCACTCAGGTTGGGTTCGGCGACAAACAGGGACTCATTTATGAGACCCGAGCAGTGTCTTCCAGATTACTCACCCCAGGCTGGCAGGAAGGGGAGGATCTGGGGAGACTAGAGCTGAGGCTGGGGGCCACTGGCGCTGGCTCTCTTTCCTCATCTGGACTCCTCTCTGCCAGCTGGCTTCATTCTGCTGTCTCTTTGCCAAGCAGGGCCTTGCATTCTTCAGAGGCTGTGGCTGCCCAGAGCAAGCGGATCCACTCTCCTGGCTTGGGCCCAGCCATGTAAGAGACCAAACGGCTGTGTCCTGCCTTTCCTCCCCTTCCCAGAGCCAAATGTTTGAGAGAGAGAACTGACTGGTCCAGATTGGGTCACGTGTCCAGCTGTAGTCTAATCCCGCATAGCTGGAGTGTAGTGAACTTCTTGGAGGGAGGAGTCACCATACATAAAGGCCTTTGGTTTGTAGGCTGCACTGACTTCCCCCAAAGTAGCCATGGCCAGGGACCTACCTCTGCATCTACCTCCCACCTTCTCTCCTCCCCACCCATGCCTGATGCCTGCAAGGAACTTTATCTATCTCTCTTCCTTCCCTTCCTTTCCCTCCCTCCCTTCCTTCTTAGATTTTATTTATTTATTTGTCAGAGAGAGAGAGAGAGCACAAGCAAGGGGAGTGACAGGCAGTGGGAGAAGCAAGCTAAGCTCCCACTGAACAAGGAGCACGATGTGGGACTCAATCCCAGGCCCCTGAGATCATGACCTGAACCAAAGGCAGACACTCAAGTGACTGAGCCACTCAGGCATCTCGCAAAGAACTTTCTTAATGTTCCATTGACCCTTACTGTCAAGCAATCTGTAGGTCATCAGCTAAAGCTCTCTCCCAACAATAGAGTTAATAATGCTTCCATCCTTATAATTGTCATTATCATCTATTACTTATCGAGGCTTTCCTATTTCAGGCAGTGGGCATTGCCCTTTATTCTTACTACTTCATTTAATCTCTATAAGGACTCTATGAAGCAGATACCATTATTATCCTCACCAAGGCCCAGAAAGGTAAGGCAACCTGCCATTGTCACCCTGAAGTGGCAGAGTTGGAATGGAAGTGGTCTGCACTGATGAGCTCAACTCCAGGCTGGAGGCTGTGGGGACATGTTGCTGTGTAGCTTCTGGTTAGTTCCGGAGGCCTCCCCTCCTTCCCCCTACCACACACAAAAATCTCAGGGCCAGGACAGATGATGAGAGGTTGTGGCATGGCTGGAAGGGATCACAGGAGAGGGAGCGCAAGTTTCCTGCAAGGTTGGACTTGGGTCTCAGAGGACAAGTCATATCTGGGCAGCAGAGATGCAATCAGGAGACAAGGTCAGGAAGGATGAGGAAATGTCTGGATGGTGGCCCAGGCTGGCTGTGGAGCAACATCATCGGCTGAGGTTTGGGTGGGTGGGCTGACACCAGATGCCAGTGGGCCTTCCTTCCTGCTGTACCCCTGGAACTAGCGCTGTTGAGCACACGTGGATGCTCCTATCACCAGTTGAATTGAATTGACCTGAAACAGCAGGTCAAGTTGACCCAGAGTCAACAGGAAGGGGATTTAAGCTGCACCTGAGCGAGACCAAGTCCTTCTACGTCTGTGCATGTAATTGCTGTCTGGGTGGGTCCCCACAAAGTCAGTCATGTTGACAAGAATCATTCTTCGTCACTTCCAGATGAAGAAACCAAAGCACAGAGAGGTGGAGCAAGTTGAGCCATGTCACACAGCACGTGGAAGCTCATACTCAGTCCTTACTGCAGATCCCAGATTCCCAGGAGGAAGGGGTTTGGAGCAAACCTGGGGACAGGTTCCTCATGTCTAAGATAAATCATGAAACACTAAAACATTGGCCTTTAGAGGCAGAGGGAAGAGTTTGGGATCCACACACACCTGTGTTTGGATCCTGGCTCTCTTAGTTCCTGGGTGACCTTAGGCAAGTCAGTCATCTTCTCCACGAGGACAAAAGCTGTGCCTCCAAGAAGACTTTGGAGGACTGGAGGACTCCGTGGATGTATGTGACCCTCACGGCAACTAAGCACTCAGTAACTATGAACTGTTGCTTATTACCATGAACGTTGCCAAAGTTGCTTAACCTCTAGGTCTCAGTTTTTTCAACTGGGAAATGGGGGTGATCTTCAGGAGGGATCTGAACAGGGCGGTTGGGAAGACAAAATGAGACAACACACCCAGGTCCCATCGCGATGCCTGGCTTAACACGCTTTTCTTCCTTCCTCCCTTGTGTCAAGTCTATGCTCGTAGCATAAACGATGTGCTGGTCTAAGAAAAGCACCACTTGTGAACTTGAACGCACAGGCGTGAGCTGAGGAAGCAGAAAGCACTTTCGCTCTCCCCCGGTGCGAGAGCCTCCATAGGCTTCAAGGTAAAACAGTCGTGTGCTGAGTGGGTGTACTTGGTGCTAGAGGGATAGTACTGGATTCTGCTTCTAAGATTCCCCTCAGGGCCTGGAGATGCCGTTCAATGGGGCAGAAGCAGCCAGGGCCGGCCTTACATCTGGGCAGTTGGGGCATGTCTGCAAGGAACTCCTTTAGGCTGGGTTAACCAGAAGTAGAGCAGAATGTTCTGTATTACAGGACAGGAACCACATTCCCTTCCCGAAGACTGAGCAACAGACTTGAACCCCCATTTTTTTCCTTTTTAAACAAACCACCAATTAAACAAGTACTAATTATGTTCCAGGCACTGTGCTAAACAGTTTATATGCACCCCAGCCACGGCATTCTGTGCAGCCTTGGGCAAATTACTTAACATCTCTGAGCTTCATTCTCCTCATCTGTGAAATGGTTTTAACAATGCGCCCACCTCGGGATTGTGACGAGGATGAAGTGAGCTCATACGGTAGCCGTCTTGGCAAAGGCCAGAGACGAGTTCTGCTGTTGATTCCATATGCTCCGCAGTGTAATCTTCCCAAAGACTCTGAAAGTAGGAACGACTGTCCTTTTCCTCTTCCTCATCTCATGTCTGTGTGTGGGAGGGCAGGGGGGCAGTGGTTGGAAAAGGAAAGCCGAGGGGTTAAATTAGTGGCTCCTGAGGGCTAACCTGAGCACGTGCAAATGCCCATGGAAAACGTGGTAAGTCAAGTTCTGGAGCCCGAGTGTACAGAGAATGGCTCCATGAGTCCAGAATGGACAATGGACCCAGGTGATTCAGAAAAGAGGAATTGGTTTGGGTGACTGGGCAAAGCCACCCCGCTTGTGAGGGGCAGAGGCAGGGTTTGAATGTAGAGGGAGGACCCTAAATGAGTATTATTTATACAAAAGAATGCTCCCCACTCTCTTCTGCCCCCTACGGCTGAGGTGGAGTCATGTCCTCATCTGACCCTCTCTCTGAGGAGGAGGGCTGGGGGGACTCTCTTGAACCAGGTCCTCCAAGAGACCATTTCAGGCCATACCCACCCATCATGGCTTCCTTTCCCCAAAACTGACAAGCGATCCAAAACCGCATTTGGCGGGTTCTGGAAGGTCTCAGCAACAGCCAGGGAAGCAGGCCCCATTGGCTCTCCCCCGACTTCCTCTCCAGCGCTTGTCTCCACCCTTGGGTGCCACTGGGCATTCAGAGAGCCTCTGGCAAACCTCGGGAGCTGCCGAAGCATTTAGTTCCTTTGATCATTTTATTAATAAATGTGTACCGATGCCAACAACATGGAAACGGCTGCCTGGGAACAGGAGTGGAAACACACTCTGGGGAGTTTTCTGGCTGGATGATGGCGACATGAGAAACAGCCAGGGATCTATGGGGAGAAGGGAGCCAGGCAGCCAGCTGGCCCAATTTAGGGCATCTCAGGGCATTCAAGGACCTCTGAGGTTTGTGAAGACCTTTTTGGGAGAAGGAGAGTTGAGAGGAACTGGTTGGGAAGGAGCCTGGTGTCCTGACCCTCCAGCCAGAGGACTTCGGAGCCCCTTGGGGCTGGGAGACTTGCCTGACCCAGCCGGAGGCAGCCAGACCCACTTTTTCCCCTAGGGCCAGCTAGCCCCTGGGTGTGTGGGGGAGGGACAGGGGTAGGTGGCACTCAGATCCCACAGAGGATCTGAAACCGCAAAGCTACGGGAAGGGCAGGGAGATACACGCCCCTGAGGGGCGGCCACACTGATGTCGGACTCCGTAGGAAGAAGTCTGAATCGTACCTAGGAAGTGGGGGGCCCAGGGGCCAGGCACACAGCAGACCCTCCGTACACACGGCTAGCATTATCAGCACCTTTCCAGGATGTGGTCAAGAGAAATACTCAGAAACGATGTGCCCAATAATGACAGGCCAGAAAAGTGGGTCTTGGTGTAGAAGTAGCTGGCAGGTAATGTCACGGAGGGCAAGCTCCAGGCCTCCAGGCTCAGCCCGTGTGTGGGCACCAGAAGAGTCTTCTCCTCCAGCCGGGGTGTGTGTTCCCTTCTATTACTGGCCAGTGAATAAATAATCGGAAAGCCTTGCCAGGACCTGCCATTTACCCTTTAAGGGAAAGAACTTCTGTTTCATTTGGAGAGTTTAAAAAAAAAAAAAAAAATCCTCCCCAGACAAGAATCTGGGTTGGGGAGAGTGTTTCTCTCAGTTTCTGACCCCGAGTGATCCAGACAGATGGCGTGGATGGTGATGGGAACCTGAGGATTCCCGGGACAGGCTCCCCTCACCCCTGTGGCTATCCCGCCCCGTGCAGCTGGCACCACCTGGACATGACCTTCTTCAGAAAGCCAGCACTGCGCATGCGGGACTGAGCGCACCTAGGCCCTTAAAACAGCAAAACGTGGAAATACACTTACTCAGTATACACCTGACTCAGTGTGTATAGATCACTCAATATGATCATTCCTTCACGATCATTCCTCACACGTTCATGCGTTATCGAGTAACATACTATGTTATCAAACACAACACTATAGATTAAAGGTAAATTAAATTAGAGTAAAGTAACATTCAGAGTCGGGTTATTACGGCTGGTTTCCTGCCTTCATTAGCTATGATCTCCAAGCAGAAAGCCATAGTTAAGGTTAGGCTCATTAGTTACAATGGTAGATATAAATTTTTCCAATTGTCTCCTCACACTGATGTGAGACTTGGAGACCACGTTCTTGTCAGACCCAACTGGACAGTCACTGTCTTTGCTTCGCCTGCAATGGTCTGACCCTGCCGCGGGGATCCGAGTGGCCAGGCCACGCCTTGTTCTGTGCCTACGCCCTGTTCAGGGTTTTCTTACTTTCCCTTTTTTCCTCTTCATTTCCTGCTCTTTTTTAAGTCCCTTGTCCATTTGGCGAAAAATCAGGTAAAGGATATTATCTTCTATAAAGCTGCTGAACTCTACTCACTTGAAGAGGAAAAATTCTTTAAAATGCTAAAAACCAGGGCAAAGGCCTGACGGCAAGCCTCTCTGTGTGGTCCCACTCCCACTGGTCCCTGGAGTAACATTTGACATAAAGACCAAATATGGGCATCAGCGTCTATCTATAAATATGGGTGAGGTTTGATTCTTTTTTTTTTCTTTTTTTATAGATTTTTTTTTAAAATATTTTTGACAGAGATTGCAAGTAGGCAGAGAGGCAGGCAGAGAGAGGGGGGGAAGCAGGCTCCCTGCTGAGCAGAGAGCCCCACTCGGGGCCATCCCAGGACCCCAAGATCATGACCTGGGCTGAAGGCAGAGGCTTTAACCCACTCAGCCACCCAGGTGTCCCCGAGGTCTGATTCTTAATTCTATTTCTAATATTGGAGATAACAATGTCTAACATCCCTTTCCCCTCGAGGAGCTGCCTTGCACACTTCTTGACATCACTTTGGAGATTTCTGTGTCAAGCTTCTTACTGTCTCCCTCTCTTCTTCTTCTTTTTGTTTTTAAAGGATTTTATTTATTTGAGAGAAAGCATGAGTTGGGGCGGGGAAGAGGGGAGGAGGAAGAGAGAGAAGCAGAGGAAGAGGGAGAAGCAGACTCCCCACTGAGGGAGCCTGACACGGGGTTTGATCCCAGGACCCTGGGACTGTGACTTGAACCAAAGGCAGATGCTTAACCAACGGAGCCACCCAGGTGCCCCCTTTTCTCTCTCTCTTCTTAACCAGTCTGTACTACAAACAGTTGCCAGCAAGAGTTTATGAAAATGTGGAAAATGTAGATGTGATTAAGCCACTGTCCCTCGTTGCTTCCTGTGGGACTTGGGGGAAAAAGTGAAGCTTCTTACCAGGTCTGGCTGATCGCAGCTCACCTGTCCGTCACCCTCCCGTCCTCCCCTCCTCCACCAAGTCCCTCAGGGGGACCTCAGGAGCTCCTCGGTCCCCTCCTGCGCCTCTGCCCTGTATGACCTATGACTGCCTTCCTCTTATCCTTCAGGTCTCAATTCTCATGTTACCCCTCAGAGAGGCCAGGGTTGGCCCTTCATCTAAAGAACATCCCCTCCCCCAACTATCCCCTATCTCAGTACCCCAGCAAGCATCAGTCACATTTTGTCACAATGTAAATCCATTCGTCTTCTCTGCTGTCTCCTACCCTCAATGACAAGCTTGGGGACCCCTAGGTAGGACCCATGTCTGCTTCTTTCACTGCTGTGTGCCTCGAGTCAGGTACTCAGAAGGTGCTCAATAAATGCACAGATAATGAAAAGAATGGGTCAGATCGGAAAGGATCTACAGATGTTTTCTTGCACTGGACTCACCTCTTGGCCACAGCTAGAGGCTCCTGGATATGGGGAAGCAGCCTCCCACCTCCCAGGGCTCTGACCTCTCCAGCCTCCCTCACACCAGGGAGGCCACAGGTACCCGTCCAAAGTGCTCAGAGAAAGCCTGGAGAGGTTTTCCAGGTGTGGAAGAGGCTGTGGAGAGGGAGATGTCCACACCCCTCCTTGAGGGCTGTGAACCTAGAGCATCAGAGAGGGATAGCATTGTACCTAAAGATACACAGGACGGTCAGGACAGAGAGCTCGGCCAGGAATGCAGGTAAAGAGACAAATTGGGGTTTTCTTGGTCAAATGGACTGAGCTGCCTAGGGGGCTATGTGGTCATGGGGGGCAGGAGGGCTGTCACAGGGCTGGGTCTCTGAGGGGGCAGGGCTGAGGCCTGACTTCACCCTCTCTGGGTACTGGAGTCTGGGCTCCCATGATCCTCTCAGGGCCCTCTTGGGGTGTTCCCACAGCCGGGTCCAGGAGGCACAGATCCCACTGAGAGACTGGTCAGAGCTCACACAGGTAGTGAACAGTGGAGGTGGGGTCACATCCGGTCTCCCCTGCACAACGGGCTCTCACAACGGGCTCCCCTCCCCCTCCTTCCCTCCTTCCCAGCCTCCTCCCTCTCCTCTTCCCACTCCCCGAGGCCTCCCCTGGTTCAGGTCCAGCACAGTTGTGAGGCAATTTGCAGAGCTTGTTCACCCTGTGATTACTGGGATTCGGGGAGCAGACAACCACTGGTCTCATCTCGGGCCGGGGTGGCGAGGGGCGGAGGAGTGGTTGGCAGGTGTGGAGGCTCCTGGGCTCCAGCCCAGCTTCTCCTGCTCCGTGTCTGCTTCTGAAAGCAAATGAAATCTGACCGTGTGAGAAAGACTGGAGAGAAAGCAGGAGAAAAGAACTCATTTCAAGGAAGGGGCCCAAAGGGAGCCTGGTTTTACTAGATTCCTTGAGCACCTCTGTGAAGTGAAGCTTTAAAAAATATATATAGACAGACAAATATAATATATATATTTATATGTATATATAGTTTAAGATTATTTGTTTATTTTTTGACAGAGACAGATCATAAGTAGGCAGAGCAGCAGGCAAAGAGAGAGTGGGGGGGAAGCAGGTTCCCCGCTGAGCTGAGAGCCCCACTCAGCTCAATCCCAGGACCCTGAGATCACGACCTGAGCCAAAGGCAGAGGCTCAACCCACTGAGCCACCCAGGTGCCCCTAAAATATATTTTTAAGGAAAACTGAAGCCGAGGAAAATGACTGGGCGGCTGGCAGGAGGAGGTGGTAGGGACCCTTTCTAAACGTTCTTCCCTCCTTGGGTCTCAGTGACTTCTTTACAGGGAAGGGAAAGGCCTTGACAACCCAAAGCCAACAGCTCGTGGGCCTCCTACTCAGAACGTTTAGGCTCAGAGGACAGGCGGCAAGGTTTCCAGAAGGCGGGAACTTGGTTTGGGTCTTGAAAGACTTGCAGGAGGAGGGGCGAGAGTGTGCATGGGTGGTTGGTCACAGGTGGTTGGCCGGGGGCCAGGTCTGAGCAGGCAGCCCAAGGCCTGACTGCAGGGGAAGAAGGGGAGGGAGGCTGTCCGAGGGAGGCAGGGCCTGTGGCGGGGAGAGCCTTAAACCAGGAACCAGGACCTGCTAGCTCTGCCACTGACTTGCTGGCTGATGTGCAGCGAGGTCTCTGCCCCTTCCTAGGCCTCAACTTCTCCACCAGCAAAACTGCAGGGAGAGGTTTTCGCTGGGGGGACTCAGCTCCCCTGCCCTGCTGTGGCTCTTCCAGCCCCTGCGCAGTGCCCGCAGAGGCTGAAGGCCTCACTCCCCTCCCGAGGCCCTCCCACTGCTTGTTGTTGGGCCGCTAATCCCCCTTAAACCCATTTCCTCCAGCGACTGCCATCAAGAGGGACTTGTGGGGTTCTCCCCTCCCAGGAAGAGGGGACTCTGGGACTTGGCAAGGGAGAAGGGGGGCGGGTCTTATCTCCCTCCGCCCCCTCACCTGCCAGGGCCCCCCAGGCCATCTGTTCCAGGCTGGGTGGCAACAGAGAGGCCATTCAGCGCTCCCTGCCTGTGCCTCCCCCCACCCCCACGCAGGTCTGAGCAGATGGCCTCTTTGCCATCCCTCCACACAAACCAGGGAGCCCCGAGGCCCAGCTGGAGGCGGGGGTTGGTGGGCTCTGCCCTTCTCTCACAGGAATGGTCAGCACCCATCTTCAGGCCCTGGACCCCCTCCTCACTGGGCTTTTGTTGCCACATCAGGCACCTTCCCCACCTGGCGCTACCCAGCCAACCCCCTTCCCCCATTCAGAGAAGCATCGGGGAGGGCCACGCCCTCAGATGCCACCAAGCCGGTCCCAGGGTCCAGCCGGTCCCCTGGGTCCACACACAGGGCATGACTGCACCCGTGAGGCCGCACAGTTCCTCAGAGGACAAGGCCAACTGGAACCCGAGTCTCTGGCCCCTGGTGAGGGCCCGCTGCGGTCTTTAAATCGCAAGGGCACAGGGATCTCTTGAGGGGCCGGGAGGGGGTTGGTTAGATTCTGGCCCCAGGAGGCCTGGGGAAGGGCCTATGAATCTGCATTTCTGATCAACTTTCCAGAAAATTCCCAGGTCTCACAGGCCCTGCCAATCTGTCCCCTGTGTTTCAAGTCTGAATGGCAGTACAGGGTCTGAGAGTCAGGCAGGACAGGAGTGATTGTCCCCATTCCACGGATGAACAGACTGAGGCCCCAAAGGCGTGCAATTTCACATGGAGCCCAGCAGGGTCCCGAAGACCTCTGGCTCAGTTGAGGGCTTCCAGATGACAGGCCCCTGCCATCTCCCCAGGGAAGCACAGGAATGACCCTTAGATCATCTCTGCCCTTCCTCCAACTCCTCCCAGTTACACCACTTAAAGGTCCCCAGTCCTGGAAAGACAGTGGTTTCTCCCCTGATCCCCGGGGCAATTCTAAAGACAAGCACTTAACTTCAAAATAACTGTAAGGTGTCCCATGACGGCAATAGCAGTTTGGTGCATTTAAAAAATATATTGAATTCTTTAAATTCATTTTATTGGTGGTTCTGCTTCTGCGGCGCCCAGAGCAATATCTCTGATTCCTGAGTGAGCTCAGTGTCCCTGGGCCCCATCCAAAGTAGGGTCTGGGTGAGGAGCCCGCTAGCTGCCAAGAGCCCCCTCTTTCCTGGACCTGGTCCCTTCCTGTCTCCCCCTCCCCAGCCAGTCCCTCCAGATTTCCTCCCTCAAAGCTGGAATGCACCAAGTGGGGGAACCTGCATCTCCGGAGGGACCCTGGAGCTGCAGACTTGTGGACGGGCCCTTGAAATGTGTGCCTCTTTTCTCCTTGACCATCTGGCATCCCTGCCTGGGGGGGCTTTGAGGGAAAGCCCAGGCTCCCTCCTCACCCCTCTGGGGGAAGGGGCCCCCCCACCTAGCCATCTTTAGAGATGAGAGAGAAGGGCAGGCATCCCAGGGATGCAGCCCGGAAGTCACTCACTCCTCTGGGAGTTACGCCAGTGTTAGATGCTGCTGAAAATGCAGCAGCTGGGAAGGGCAGCGATGGCGAAAAGAGCCACCTGTGTTGGGTGCCTCGTAAGGCATTGAAGTTTCCTGGACCTCACTAAGGTAAAATAGGGTCTACACCCTAATATCCCTTCATAGGATTATTCAAAGATGGAAAGAAACAGCATACACTCGCATAAGGCATTTAGCCAAGAGCCTGGCTCACAGGGAGCATGCAACCCACTGCCCTTATTGTCATTATGAACTACTTGGACATCCTAAGAAAGAGCACTGGAATGGGAATCAAGCTACTCACATTCCTTTTTCCTTTTTTTTGAGAGAGAGAGAGAGAGAGCACAAAAGCAGCAGGAGCGGCAAAGGCAGAGGGAGAAGCAGTGCCTGGCTGAGCAGGGAGCCTGATACAAGACTCGATCCCAGGACCCCAGGATCATGACCTGAGCCAAAGGCAGAGGCTTAACAGACTGAGCCAACCAGGTGCCCCCAAGCTACTCTCATTCTAATTTGGAGTCTGCCACTAATGTCGGGGGGCCTTTAAACAGATCCTATAGCCCTTCTTGGGGCCTCAGTTCCCTCTGATGATGATGGCTCTGATTTTCCATCACTCCATCCCTTTCCAGAGCTCCCATGTGTCCTTCCTGACTCATGTAAGTGCCAGCATCTCTAAGAAGGCTGTCTTGAGACCCTGTAGACCGTGAACATACTGGTCACCCCTCCAGGCCAACCTCAGGCACTGGATTCCTCCCATCGGCCCCAAGCAGGAAGAGCGGGTCCCTGGAGGGTCCCCACACCGGTTGTGTGTGCTACCTCAATCTGTGATCTGTATTTCCAGGGAGAATCAGGAGATTAAGGCGACACTTAGTACCCTGAGGCCGATATTCCTCCCTCCATTTCACAGACAGGAGACACTGAGGTCCCGGCTAACATACAGGCCATGCCACACAACTCAGGGAGCCTTCTGCATGGTCCCCCGCAGTGAAGGAGGGCTCCCACAATCATCACAGCAGTGAGTGCTCTTGAAAGTGCTGATTTGATACTGCCATGGGGGCCTTTCTTTTTCCTTTTTGGTTTGCATTCATCAGCTGGACTGAGCGCAAAGCAAAGCAGAAGGACAAGACAGAAAAGAAGAGTGGGCAGGAGGGCTGGACAAAGGAGAGGCCAGGGTAGCCGTGGTATTTCTCACCATCTTCCAGGCTGCCCTGGACCCCTGGTGGGCTGGGGAGAGCAGGCAGAGGGCAGGAGGCAGGAGGCAGAGGGCAGGACCAGGACATCCACACCCACCTCTGCTCTCAGATTCCCCCAAACCTCCCACTTCTCAGACACCCCTATCAGGCCAGCACTGTGCAGGGCACCAAGGTAGAGCAGCAGCAATGAAGCACAGCCTTGTCTGGACAGAGCTCTGGGCCAGCCCAAGACACTTGGAACCTAGCTGCCAAATCCACTACAATGTTTTGAGGGTGCTGCTGGGGTCAGCTGGTAGGAGGTGGGGAGTGGTGTCTGTGTGGCCCAACCTTGAGTTAGAGGATGGAAGCACACAGCTAGGGGGGTCGGGAAGGGTCTCTAGAGGAAGGAGAAGCATGAGCAACAGCCAGCTCATGAAGACGGGGGCATGACGGGGGAACAAAGTCCCAGCAGAGGAAACAGCACATAGGACAAGTCCAGATAGGGAACAGAGTGGTGCACAAAAGGGCAACTTGGAGTAGCATCTGCTCAGAGTCTGTCTTCAGCAGATTGCAAGTTTCTCTGATGCAAAGGTGGAGTTTTCCTTATCACTCATTATCTATCTATCTATCTATCTATCTATATATTTGCATGGCTTCATTTTTTTTTTTAGCCAGAACAATACAAAATTTATTACAAATCATGCATAGTGAAGTGGCATAAAGATGTAGGATGGCCTTTACCCTTGGGGCTGCCATGTACTGTTGCACAGGCTGTGCACTGCAATGCTCCCTCTGAGATAGGAGTAATGCCCTGTGGCCCTGCTCTCCACCATTGTTAATTAGTAGTAATTCTTCTTCCCCTGCCTCAGCTTATGTAATATGTATAGAGTAAGGTAGGGGAATACAGTGGTGAGTGAGACAGATAAAGTCCTTACCCTCAAAGGCAGTATATTCCAGAGGAGCCAGGTAAAAGAAACAGGTAAATTTTAAAATGTAAAGGCAATCTTAGATATGATACATGCTCTATGGGCACAAAACAGAGTGAAACAGTTGGGTGACATGATCTACTATGACTTGGTGATGTGGGAGGGCCTCTCTGCCCTTTCAGCAGGCACCAGGGGTGAGAGAGGGACAGGCAGCCTGGGGATGGCCTGAGGGGAACAGCATGGTAGGCAGAACGAACAGCATGTGCAAGGGCCGGAACTGGTAATGCTAAGTGGATGCAAGGCCTAGGAAGGTGGACTCCGTGTGGGGAGGGGGACAAGGAAAAGCCAACAGAGACAGGGTCCCACTGTCTAGCTATTGTGACAGGTCTGGAATTTACCTGAAGCGGGAGGGAAAGCCATGCTTCCTAATCCTCCATCAACTTTTTGGAAGCTTTCTTTGAAAGAGTGACTCGGAGGAGGCACAGCTGGGAGCTGGGGACGAGCAAGGAGGAAAGATGGCCGTCCCAGTGGGAGCTGACCGTGGCTTGGGGTTGGTGGGCTGGATGGCCTGCTGGGGGAGATGGTAGCAGCCAAGTGGAGAGGCCCGGTATCCACAACAATAACACTTAACACGAACATGTTAGCATTCCCGAGCACGAAACACCTTTCAGAGCACTTTTTCTCACCTGGGGAAGCAGACAGGACCCCAGTAACAGGCCCCATCCCAGTTGTGTAAATGGAGGCTCTAGGAATTGAAGAGTACCTCTAAGTTCCCATGCCTGGTGGAGGCCCACAAGCACTCTCTCAATGCCTCAGTCTCCCCACTGACACCCACACTCTACGGGCCTGGCGGGGGTCCCCCACAGCAGGGTGGCGAGAGAGCCAGGCCCCGTGGGCTCCTGTTTACTGCCTTGGGCTGAAAACACATGTGGGCAATTGGCAAAACACAGGGAAGCTACAGTTCAACATGCTTAGATAGGCAAATGCAATGTGCCCTTTCCTTATATAAGGACATAAAACAATAATTTATTTATACTCAGAAGCTGGAACACAGTCTTCTGCCAAAGCTTCCCGCAACCCCCTCCTCCAGCCCCATCCCCATTGAGGGGCTCCCAGAATGCCCTGGTGTCCATGGGGATGATAGGGTGGGAACCAAAGGGCTGCCCTGGGACCTTTCCAGTGAAGGAGCAGAAGTATAATTGAGCACCTACTATATGCAGGTCCTTAATTATTTCTCATCTGATCATCAGAATCAGAGGCCTGTGAGCAGGAGATTAGAAACCAAGGAGACAGGGACCAGGATTTGAATCTGGACTCTGCCCCTTATGGGCTAGTCATTTGGGAGAGATGTTGATCTCTAACGTGAAGCTAGAAACAGCTCCTACCTCCTCATGGCTGCCATGTTGAGTCCGCAAAATCTCCTGCCTGTGTAAGTGCTCAATAAACACTAAGCTTGTGAGCCTGGGGCTGTTACCCCAGTTTACGGTTGGGCAAAAAGAGGCCCAGGGAGGCTACCGTTCAAAGCCACACAGCTAGGAGGAAAGGTTCCTGATCTTCGGGGGCAGTCGGGGTGTTGGGAGATCTCCCAGAGAGGACCCACTGCATGGTGGATGGGAGGAGGGCATTCCTGGAAGAGGGCCCCGCCTGGCCAAAGTCCAGTAGTTTTGCAGCATGGGAGCGCTTGGGGGAATGGCAGGGGCTGGTTCTCAGGGTCTGGGCATGGCGGCAAGGTGAGGGCCAGGCCTAGTGGGTCGGTCCCCACTAACCCAAATGGTCATGGCGTGTCCTGGGCCCCATTGGTTCAGTGGACACGGGCTCCAGGGCTGCCTGCGCCAAGCCTTCTTCAGGCCCCCGAGACAGAGATGTACACAGTACTTTCCACCCTGCTCACTGCCTTCTGCCACTGGGACCCCTAACGGAGCACCGAGACACCAGTGGATCTGTGGTGGTTAGCAAGACCCGTTGTGGGGTGCAAGGGAAAAAACGTGGACTCTGGACCCATTTGGGGGTAGGAATTCTTGGTGCACGAAGCCAACCCTTTCTGGACCTCAAATCTCCATCTGTAAAATGGGTCACCCCACAGAGGTGAGCTGGATTTGCAAGCCACGCCTCTTGCACCCACAACTTGCTCTCTGCGTTGCTCTTTTCTCTCTCCCTCAGCTCGGAGGTGCAGTGGTGAGTGGGGGAGGGGAAGCCCTGGTTCAGCCTCCTCCAAGGGCAGAGGATCTGCCTCTGAGAGACCCTCTGCCCCAGTGGAAGGCTACTGCCAGCCACGCAGGGGTTAACCTGCTTCCGGTGTAGGAGGAGGAGCGCGAGGGGTGAGGACTCCTTTGCAGGTGCCCCGGAGTCCCCCAGCCTGCCCTTAGCGTTGGACTCTGCGCTGCTCCTCCGAGCCTTTACGTAATGATGCCCCCGGAGCGCGGAGGCCAGCCGCCTTTGTTGCTGAGATCCGCCTCGGCAGCGGCCCCGTGAGTATTAATAAACCGATCACTCAAAATGGCAGGCTGGGCTTTATTTATGTAGATTTGGGCTGGGGCACCTCGCAGGGAACAATCAACACAGCCCGCCCTTCTGTCCCCCCCGCCCCCCCCCCCCAGTCCCTCCGCTCAGAGCCCCGCCCCCCACCTTGGCCAGCACTCTGGTCTAGAGAATGCAAACACAATTACTCCGGAACCACACTCGGTGGGTTCCAGGCCCAGCTCTTCCACTTCCCTGATGGGAAATCTGGCAAAGGGAGACTCAGTTAGCTTTACCTGTAAAATGGGCCGAAGACTACCAAGGCGTCAGTTTGAATGACAGAATCTTAAGAATCTGCTTTGCAAACTCTGAAACCATGATTCTCAGACTTTTTAGCCCCTAGGAGAATCAGCTGGAGGGCCTGTGGGAATGCAGAGTGCTGCCCCAGCGACTCCTGCCCTCCAGAGTTTGTGATATGAGGTGGGACAGAGAATTTGCTTTCCTAACATGCTCCCTATAACCCTGCTTTGAGAACCACTTCTCCAAGGCAGATTTTTTTTAATGAATCGGAATCTATTTGGCATGGGTGACGCCCTTGTCCCAAACTTGACCGACTATGCTGGGTAGGGGGTCGGGCACTGCCTTGCAAGAAGGGGGGACATCCTGGCCCCTGGTCAGCAGCACAGCCAGAACCATCTGGGGGCACCCCGCCGCTCCCCCTCCTGATGGTTGTCTCTCCCACAGGTGAGAAGCAGGTGGCAATGATGATGATTCACACGAGGGGGAGGGCAGCCTCCAGGGAGTGGGGTGGAGGCAAGGAGGCTGGAGGCAGGGTCCAGGCAGTGTGTGGGTGGGGGGGTCCTGCCTCAGAGTGCCTGCTCCTGCACCTGCTCCTCTCAGTCCTAGAGCTGGGCTCAGCCTGTGACACCCAGCAGTGGTGAGGAAACCCCCAGAAGGTCTTACCAGGCAGGTTCTCTAACCCAGAAAGAAGCTCTAGAGGAATTGAGGGGAACCAGGAAGAGGAACCCGTAGGGGTTATGAAAACTCGACTCCTCCCCCTCACTCCCTGGGACAGTGGCCCTTTCATTCTGGTCCAACACAGTGCTCCTCCTGGCAGCTTCAGAACAACCTTTACAGTTTGCAAAATCACCCGCTCCTGTGGAGTCCCTCTCCCTCTCTCCTTCTGGCTGCTACTACCAATATCAACAATAATGCTTCTTCCTTGCTAAGAGCTTAACATCTGTCCTCTTGGTTAAACTCCCAGTAACAGTAGGCTCTATCCACCCCCCCTCCATTTTACAGACCAGGAAACTGAGGCTCCGAGAAATGAAAGCACTGACCCATGATTCATAACTAGGATTTGAACCCAGTCTATCTGCTTTTAAACCCCTGGGTTCAGCCACAGGGGTCTCTGGCGATAGCCTCATCATCTCTGTGCCCCACCCCCATCCCAAGGGAGGGGGTCACTGCTGAGCCCAGGCCCCAGCCCCAAAGAATAGTCCAACTGGGCATTCCCCTAGCCTCTCGGCCCCCTTTCCCTCCACAGGTACCAAACACTAGTCCCACTGCTGCATCTTCCAAATCCAGTTGCAATTTCATTCCTCCCCAGGGATTCACAATCCACAAGTGATTTCAGGCCATAGACACTGGCATTTCCTGTGCCCACGCCACCCTCCAGCCACACGCCCACCCACATGCCACCCATCTGCACAAATGCACATGTGCACACACACAGGTGCAATGGGGGTGCTGCTGCCCCTGCTGAGGGCGCCCGGGGCTGGCTGTTCCTAGACTCCAATGGGAGGCTAGAGGGGACTGACCCTCCCCAAGCTGGCTGGCCCTAGTCTCCACGTCCACGCCCCAATTTCACAAAGAGAATCCCAGTAAGCATGATCTTAATAGGAATCAGCATTTCCAATCAGCAGATCTTTCTCATCTAATCCCTCACTTGACGATGGCGAGCTCCCAGAGGCAGGTGTTTTTGTATATCCGTTTCCCAGGTGCAGCAGAGGGTCACACAGCTAGTTGGGAGTGGAACCAGGGCTGTAGTCCCCTCATCTTGTCCTCTTCACCAAGGCTCCTCTTGAGCTGCAAATAATGACACATCATGGTCAGCAGCTCCGAGCAGCTGTCCTTGCCTAGCGCTGTCTTGTTCTCATCTAGCACTTGATGGATGTCAGTTTCTAGTTCATGACAACCCTGCAAGGTGAACTTTTTTGGTGCCCAGTATAAAGATAAAGATGAGGTAACGGAGAAGTTAAGAGCAGAATGGCAATCCAAGGAATGTTTCTGGACTAGACGCACATCACTTCAGAAAACTCTATAGGAAGGAAGAGAGCATGAGTGTCTAATGGGCGCTTTAGGGAGTGCAGATGTGGGGGTAATGGATAGCTTCGTCGCTGTCCTCCTGCCCACCCAGCCCTTCGCCTGTTACCAGGAGCTGTCTCCATGGCTGTCTGTGTGTGCCTCTGTCTCCCAGGAGCTGGGAGCTCCCCAAGGACAGGGACTGGGTCCTGTTCACCGCCAGGGCCCCAGAACCCAGCACCTGGCCTGACACACAGGAAGGCCTCAGACAAGACTGCCTCCTTAATGAGGATGGGGGGACAGTCTGTGCTCCCAGGTTCCCTGCGGATGGGTTTGAGAAACAGAGAACACAAAATCAAGACCCACAGGGCTCAAAGCTTATCTACGTTCTTTGCCACCTAAGGTGTGAATCCGCCTCTAGCACTGTCATTGGTTCTTCCCTGGCTTCTGTTTGCATGCTGTTAGTGGCAGGGTGCTCACTACTACTAGAGCAACGCCTCATCACCTTGGGGTGATTGTTACAGAGCTCCTCCTTTGGATGGAAGGTCAAGGACTTGAGTATATACAATGGTCACACTAAAGGCAGCACTGGCAGTGCCTCCATGTCAAGGGAGACAATCAGAGGTGACACTTCACAGTAGCGAGGTCGGTACCTGCCCGGCAGCAACCCAGAGCCCTGCATGCTGGGAAGACAGAAGAGGCAAAAAGGAATTCATCTTCCCAGCTTGAGCTGGCTCTGTTGAGGCAGCGGGCTGAGCCTCTGAGTTGTTGCAAAGACTGAAGCCTCGAGTCAGGGAGATCTTGGGTCTGTGATTCACCCAACACACTTAGGAGCAATCCTGATCTGTAGTTCTAGTCATTCATTCATTCGTTCATTCACTTACTCATTCATTATTGGCCATCACTGCCTGACGGGTTCGTCTGGAAGCAGGGCTGGTGGCACTGGGGGCTACAGAGGGGCCTCGGGATCAGAGTTGTTCCCTTGGTAATCAGGACAGCTCTGCCACTGAGAGCTCTTGCCAGCCAGGTAGTGTTCCCTTTACTTCCGTGTAAAGGGCACAGCCTCTCCCATCCAGTCCCAGCTCCCGGGAGGGCAGCGAGAGTCTTCTTGGCAGTCAGTGCTCAATAAGTATGTGCAGCTGCTGCTCCACAACCAGGGGCGCTTTCTACTCTGGGACACCTCATTTTGTAGGCGGAGGGAACAAGCCATGGAGAGGTTAAGTAACTTGTCCCACAGTCACCAAATGGCTGAGGTAGGATTTGAATCTGGGCCCTTGGTCTAGTCCCAGAGACTGCTTGATTAACCCTTCAGGAACTAATGTGGAAAGAGCTCAGACCCAGAGTCAAAATGCCCACCTCGCTAGAGACCCAGGGCAACCCCTCACCTCACCCCCACCTGCCCTATTTACTTATCTCATGAAATGGAGCCTGTCATCAACCTTGCCCTTCTGTCCCCACCCCCACAACCATCAGATAAGATGAAGAGAACCAGGCATTTTTCTCAGAAGGAGGGTGCGTGGTGGTGGGATTTGGGGTGAGAGACACATTACTGGTCACAGGGGGCTTAAATGAGCCCAGAGTGAGTGGGGGCATTGTTTGTTCTTTTAGGTTCTTTTAGGCTGAGGGGCTCCCAGAGAGCCTCCAGGACCCCCAAGCCACATCCTCCCCCTCCTCCCCCCACAGGATGTGTAGAGATAAAAGGTCTGACAACCATGCCCCCCCACCACGTGTCCAGGAGTCCCAGATAAGATCTTAGTCCCATGACAGTGCAGTTTAGGGCAACATCGTGGAGACCAGATTTTAGGGTGGAGGATGAAGAAAGTGGGTGTGTATGTGGAAGGGGTGGCTGTCCTATGGAAGGGGAGAGAAAGGTGGGTCAAGGCTGGAAGCCCAAATCAAAAGTCCCTGACCATCATCTATAAAATGGGATTAATCATGCCGCTTTCGTAGGTTGTTGTGAGAATCAAATGAGTTAATGCTCGAAACTCCTTGAGCACACGGTGCCTGGCACGGAGCGGGCGCTCAGCAGATGGTGACCATTGTTGTCACTGTGTTCCCTCCACACTTGGGCATCTACCAGCCAAAGCAGTCCCTTCCATTTTAGACACTGGCCTAGGCCCCAGGGGATACCCCGAGGATATTTAAGACAGTGTGGTTTGCCAACCTATGGGGGTGTTGAGAGTCTCACGAAAGGGGCGCAGTCGTCAGAACTTGCCAAGAAAGTCTTCCTGCGCGGTGATTCTCCAGCGCCTTCTCCCGGGGCCTGAGCGCGCCCCCCACAGGCAGTCCCTAAGAAAGCCTCGGCCGGGGAGCCCCGGAGCCCAGTGGCCCCAACCCCTCTCCCCCTCCCCCCGGGCGGCCACCCTCGGGGGCGAGGCAGCCGGCGCGTGGGAGGGGACGGCGCGCCATTGGCTTGCGCGCGGGACCGAGAGGAGGGACCAGCGCGGGCCGCCAGACTCGGGTAAACCCCGGCCGCGCAGGACGCCGCGCGCAGTCCCGCCCGGCCCGGCCCTGCCCTGCCCTGCCCCGCGCGGGCGGCGCGATGTGAGGCTCCCGAGGGCCCGAGCGTCCCCTGGCTCGCCAGCTCCGCGCAGCGCCGGCGCCAGCATGCGCTAGGAACGTAAGTTCTGTTCCCCGCCGCCGCCTCCGAGCCTCGCACGCTCCCCTCCCGCCGCCGGCCGGTGCCTGCGCAGCGCAGCCCAGCCCGGCCCGGCGGGGCTTCTGCCGCCCGCAGGGACCGCGGCAGACCTAGGGACCCCGTGCGCGCCAGCTGGACGCCCCAGGACCTCTTGACCCCGGCGGATAATGCCGGGAATCCAGGGGTCGCCTCCCGCCCCGCCCCCCCAAAAGGCGCAGCCCCGGAGCCCCTTCGGTTACCTCCCTTGGCGGTCTCCACTCGCACCGCCCCTCCCTCTGCCTCGGTTTCCCTTTCTACCCCGTCTTTCTCCCTTCGGTGTCTCCTCCCTGTTGGACTGTTGATTTCCCCCCCTGCCTCCCCCTCAGCTTCGGAGCACGAGAGAAAGAGCCAAGAGCAGTTTCTGTCTCCCTGGGGTCTGACTGTTGTCCCCGCGCTCGGTTCTCTGTCCCCTCCCCCCACATCGCCATTGTTCCCCGGTCCGAGGAGTGCGCGGCACAAACTTGCGAGTGCCCCTCCTTCTGCCTTCGCCCCCGCAGAGCCGCGGACCGCGGTGGCGGAGTTCCCGCTGGCAGGACCTACTGGTTCGGCGGGCTGTGGGGGCGTCCGGCAGCCCGGAGCTCCCCGCCTGGAGTCCCCCAGCTCTCAGGCCCGGGTCTCAGAAAGTGGGTGAGTGCCTGGAGCTAGGAGATAAAGGACACAGTGGCGGAAGAAGAAGCCAGACTGGGAGAGACCCTGGTCTCCGGGCCTGCGAGGGAAGGAGGGATTGGGGGTGGGGGGAGGCAGAAACCGTGGCCGCGCCTAAGACCCAGTTGTTGGGTGGGAGGGTCCGGGAAGCACAGGTGGAGACGGACGCTCCCCAGTCTCCCCTAAGTCGCGCGCTCAGCGGGAAGGGGGCAGTGTGGGGCCATCGGCTTGGCTCTCGGTGGGCTGGGGGGTCCCTGCCAGGAGCAAAATAGTCGCATCCACCTCGGGGCGGGGTGTGTGGGGGTGTCTATCGAGGAAACGCCGGAACCCTGCGCGCATCCCGGGCGCGCCCCACAGGGTCCGGCGCTTGCGTTGCGTCCCCTTGCCCCGCCTGCCCCGCCCTCCCCGCCCCCACCCAGTGCCCGGCTCCCGCCGCCCCCACGCGGCCTCAGGGGAGCGGGTTTCTTCTCTGGAGCAAGGTGGGCGGGGGCAGGAGTGGCCCGAGGCCGGGAACTCGGGGCTCCTCTGGAGCCCAGCGCGGACGACCAGTGCCACCTCGGTTTCCCACCATCGCCCCGCGCTTTCTGGTTGATTTCCTTCAAACTTTCCCTGGTGGGGCCGTCCTGCTAGGAGAAGGCATCACGGCCACAGGGATGCCCACCCCAACTGGGCGGCCTCTTGGACCTAAACCTCTGGTGGCCCGTGCAGAGGGGGTCAGGACCCTCTGCAGACCCTCTCTTCCTGCGAGCTAGAGATCCCAGGGACACAGAGTGGAATGGGGTGGGAGGTGCTGGTGGAGCGCCAGGAAGGAACACTGTCCATTCCTTAGCGGAAGCCTCACACTAGCCCCACACTCAGCCCAGGAAGAGGGAAAGTTTTTCTTGTTGGTTGTTAGGACATAAGGAACTGTATATTCACCAGGTCTCTGTTTTCCTGTCTACAGAATGGGCTGCCTGGTCCCGGAGGTCCCCTCTGGCTCCATTAGCTGGAAGCAAGCTGCCCTGACCTCTCTTTTTCTGCCCACACGCTGTAGGTTTAATCAGTCCTTATAAATTTGGGGTGGAGGGCTGAGGCCCAACCAAAGGCCTTCGCCCATGTCTGGCTGTCAACACCTGTTGGATGCCTGCCTCCAGGCTCCAGCTGAAGCTTCTCCAACTCTGTACTTTGCTGCCTTCTCTCTCCCCAAATCTGAGGATAGGCCCCCACCAGCTCTGGAGAAAGGGCCTGCCCCTCACTGTGTGAGGGTAAGAGAGGGATGAAATTAGCAGTGACCTCTGATATACATAGTTCAAGACTCTTCTTTACTTTCACTGATTGAGCAAATTGTGGGCCCTATACCAAAGGTGGTTTAGTGAACCGAGTGCTGGACAGTTCTGGGCACTGGGAGACAGTTGAGAACAAAACAAAGACTCTTTCCCTCATGGAGCTGACACTTAAAAGGTAGAAGGACAAATAATAAAGTAAATTATTTAGTGTATTGGGAGGTGAGGTGGGGGAGTTGACTGTCTGGAGTACTGATGCCAGGGGTGGGGTTTCCATTTTATTTATTTAGTTTTTTTTTTTAAGATTTTATTTATTTGACACAGAGAGAGAGAGAGAGAGATCACAAGCAGGCAGAGAGAGGGAGGAAAGCAGGCTTCCCGCTGAGCAGAGAGCCTGATGCGGGGCTCGCTCCGATGACCCCGAGATCATGACCCAAGTGGAAGGCAGAGGCTTAACCCACTGAGCCACCCAGGTGCCCCGGGGTTTCCATTTAAAACAAGGTGGTTGAGGAGGTCTTCCTGAGGAGGTGACTCTTGATCCAAGGCTTTGAAAGCATGAACTGTGGAGATAGCTTGGGGAAATAAAGATCCTGCAGAGAATGGTCTGTGCAAAGGCCCTGAGGCTGAAATGTGTCCGCCATATTTGAGAAACAGTAAGGAGCCACTGTGATTCTCGTGGAGTGAGGGGGTAGGGCAGAGCTAGGAGGCAAGGCTGACTGAAAAGGGGTGATGCATGCCGCTTTTGCAGTTGAGGGAAGTGGTGCTCAGCAATGACATGTAAGTCACCCCAGGACATGAAGCAGCAGGATGGGGTACCTGAGGTTCTGCCTCCTGGCCCATACTGTTTGCACTTTCTCTGTATCTCAGCTACTCACTGGGAACACCGATTTACATCCCTGCCAGGGTCAGGCCTGGCCAAGTGCCAGTAACGTGGAGGGGAGCCATGCAGTCTTAGTACCTCAAGGGGATCCGCAGCCTTGCCACCCATCCATCAGCCATCTCCCCAGGTTCTCCCTGCCTATCCGTTGTGAGCGCCTTGGGACAATGTCTTTCTCCTGACACGAGTGACCCTTGTTCCCTTCCCATTTCCTTCTTAAGTCCACCCCTTGTAAACACCCCATTCTGCATCCGCATACAACCCTTAGAAAGGGACTGAAGCTGGTATGGTCAAGGGGGAAACTGAGGCAAAGAAGCTGAGTCTCTTAGCCTGAGAATAATACCAACAATGTTATTACTGAGCATTCGCTATAAAACGGTTGCCATTCTTGGTGTTTTTGTGCATCTTCTCATCAGTAGGTGGTAGGTGTGCTTATTACACCCATTTCACAGCTGAAGAAACTGAGGCCCAGAGAAATGGTGTCACTGGCCCAAGGCCATGCAGCGAATAAATGGTAGAGGCAGGATTTAAGCACAGGCCTTTTGAGTCCTGATCTACTCCTTTGACCCTGAGCCAGAGCCCCAAACCCTAGGGGAGATGGTCGGCCCTGGACTGTAGTTCTAGCCCATAGCATCCTCGGAAAAGTACAGGGACCTTTCTGCCTGCCTCTCCCAACCCACCCAGAATTTTAGAGAGAGGTAGGAGGCGCGATGGTTGGGGGTGGGGGGGGGGATGGCGTGTGTCTGCTACCTCCTCACCCCAGCCCTGGCCCCAGGGCAGCCAGAAGTCAGGCTGTCCCCATGGTCATGGCCCCCATGGGATTTGGAAGCACCAGCTGCCTTTGAGAGCCCTGACATGGTCCCTGGGCTGGTGGGGTTGGGGGGACGGGCCCATTCCCGGTTGAAAAGAATAGAAATTCCCCTTGTGCTCACCCTCTGCGTCAGCAGGGATAGGGAAAAGCCCCCCCCCCCCCCCCCCCCCCTGAAGGGGGACAGCTGCTGGTCAGGGGGCTGGATTCCCCCTTTCCCACCACCCTCAGACCCTGGGGTGTGAGGCCCAGGGAGGACCCCTCTTCTGTTCTGTCTGTCTCAGCCTTTCTGGCGTGCAGGCGTGTTTACTTTCAGTCCCTGAAGCTCTGGAGATGTTTATTTGTGATGAAAAGTTTGGGCTTCCCTCTGCCATTCTGGCAATTAGGCACCTTCAAAAGAAAGAGAACAGTAGATAAATCCTGTGTGTCCCCGGGGGCAGCCAGGCAGCTGGAGCTAGGGCCTCGTGTCCTGTTGGTGTGTGGATTTCAAAGCCACATTGTTGAACGTGATGGAGACCACACTCTCAGTTTTTCTTAGATGAGGCGACTGAGTCCCAGAGTAGGGCCCTGGTTTTGCCGTGGTGGTAGACAGACTCTCTGGGGACCTCAGCTGTCCTGTCTCCCCACTGGGCACCATGCCAGCTTCCGTGTACCTGGACATTCTTGGAAATGGGACATGGAGTGCCTTCTTTTTCTTGAGTCGGGGTTTTGTCTCAGGGACCAGGTCTGTCCCCACAGCGGGATTCAGGTCCTGCCCCCTCCTCTCCACTGCCAGGGCTTGCCTGCTGCCCTGCCCCGCCCTTCACATCCACCCTGAGCCCCAGGGGTGGGGGGTGGGAGGTGGGGTGAGGCAGGTGATGGATGATGCTGGCAGGGCTCGTGGTCTGCTGGAGAGGCAAGGCTGACTCAGGCGGGCTCAGCCTTTAGAATAAGTCTGCTCTCGAGGGACACACCGCCAGGAAGCTCTGTGGCGTGTAGCCTCGCCTTGGTTTGGTGCTGTCGCCCCGAGACCCATGTGACCAGACCCGCACCTGGGGGCCACTGCGATGACGTCAGTCATGACGCCAGTCACGCATTAGTGAAGCAAGCCCCCTTTGTGTCCTGTGACTTCCTAGCTTGGCTGTAATTCTGCCCCAGCCTCGTAAGTCAGGCAGCGTGACCCACATTTATAGCACAGGAATGGAGGGTCTTCAGGCTGACTCGCCCCACGGCCTCAGGCTGGTAATGAACGTGGGTCTATCCACGCCCACACCCCTTCAGCACAGCCTTTGAGATGTGAGAGTCACTCTGCCTGAGGGCTCAGGCTCGCGGGTTCTGGGTTGGAGGTCTTTGGAGGGGCCTCTGGGCCAAGGAGCTGATGGGCCGCCCCAGGAAGGGGCCACGGGGGTGGATGACGGGGCCTCTGGACCCTCTAGCCTCCCTGGGCTCCCTGCTGGCTCTCGCTCCTTGCCTCCGCTCCTCACTCCTCTCGCTGCCCCCTTTCCTCGTTGCCCTGTCCCACACCCGGTTTCCAGCTATTTTACACCACCGTGATAAGAGAACAATGGGTCTCCCTGCAGCCCTTCCCTGGTCCTGCTGGGGTCACAGGGCCTTAACCCAAGGGATCCTAGACCCCAGGAAGGAAGGAGTTCAGATGCTGGCAACCTGCCAGGGGCTTTCAAGAGGCCGATGTGATGAGGAAGATGGCTTAGGGCTTAGTTCTTCCTAGAGGTCAGGTTTACCAAAGAGCACCCCAGCGCCTGCACACACACACACACACACACACACACACACACACACACACACACGGGCTTCTCTCAGGATGTTATTTACAGCGTAGTTAACTCGCTCCCAGTGTCAGCTCTGAGAAGCTTGAGTAAGTCCCTCGGGCCTTAGTTTCTTCCTCTGTAGAGTGGGGGTGACAACACAGCCATTCTCACAGGGTTGTTGTGGGGGCTGCCGTGAATCCCTGGTCTGGAAGTACTTGTTCCCTGCCTCCAGCCCTCGGACAGATGCTCTCGGGGGCAGTGTCTACCGGATGGGGAGGGATGGTGTGGGGGGCATGGTCCCTCCAACAAAGGGTCTTATTGGAAAAGGAAGTCGTTCTTGGCTGTGACGCTCAATGCAGCAGCGACTCCCCCCTGCATCACCGGGAGGCTTGGCAGCTGGTGGGTGTGCAGGGCCTCGGGCCCCCTTCCTCCGCCTCCACCCTCCCCCCACCCCCCCACTGCTGGTCAGGTTTTTAAGTCAGCCCTCATGGGCACAGTCTCCATGCCTGATGGTTTCTATGGAAACCAGGCTTCCTGGGAAGGCTGTAGTGGGGTGGGGAGAGGTCCTTTAGGACCAGCAGGGGAACCGTGCTCCTGCCCCACCCGACCTCCTGCCCTGGCAGGGCCTAGGCAGCCTGTCGCATAAGCAAGGACAGCAAGGAGTCTGCAGGAGGGGCCAGGCCCCTTGACTGCCCTTGCTCAGCGCCTCGTCACAGCCCTGTGAGCTAAAAACGAGTACCGTGGTTTCCACCAAGGCAGAAATGGAAGCTCAGAGTGGTTAGGAAACTTTTTGAGGTTACAGACAAGAGAAAAACTTGAAGTTTGAGCCCACGTTTGCCTAATCATTGAGTATATGCCCCCCTGTTCTCCCCTGACACCCACACCCCTGGTAAGCCTCTCTGTTCCTGGCCTCTTGTCTAGTCATGACCCCTCTGTCTTGCTGCCATGGGGGAGCTCTTTGGGAATGTTCTTCCTGGGCTCAGATGTCCCTGTACTTGATGAGAGGGCAGGTAGGGGCATGTGGGGGGGCAGTGCTGCAGGGAGTCAGACCTTGGCCAGCACCGGGGAGGGGCACTCTCCACCCCTTCCCCAACTCATGACTTGGTGACAGGTATTTGGTGAGCTCCTCACACGCCGGGAAGTGTCCCAGACTCTGTGAGCAAGACCTACAGAAAGCCTGGCCCTGGGATGCTGGCCTTCTAGTGATGGCCACAGCGTTTTGCGGAGGGGGCATGGCGATGTCTCACCACACTGTCCCCGCCCCCGAGTCCTGACCCCCACATTTCCTGGGCACTCTATGGGCCAGACCCTTTGCCAAGACCATCTGTACCTACTCTCCTATGCCTTCAGCATTCTAGACCCACGGATCCGAGGCCACGGGCCAGGAGGAGAGGTCAGATTTGAAGCCAGCCCGCCTGATTGCAAAGCCCCTTTCCTGCCTGTGCCTGCCACTGGCTCCTATGTGGCTCTCTCTGGGCCTCAGCTTTCTGCCTCGTCCAGTGTGGGTTTGGAGCCGAGCCTCCACTTGGGCCCTGCCCCGTCTGAGTGTGATCCCCAGTGTTCTGGGTGGGTCCCACTGCTCCCTATGGCCCAGATGTCACTCACTGGCCCGTGCTGACTGAGCACCCCCCACCCCATCCTGTGTGCAGAGATGCGGAGGGAAGATTCTTGGGCCACACAGCAGCCCTGCCTTCAGATCACGGGGTCTCTAGGAGTCAGGTGCCTGTGACAGGACTAAGGATATGGCCTGGCAGTGGGCCGTGGCCGTCCCCAGGAAGACCCAGAGAGTCCAGGGGAGGGAGAGAGAGGCTGTGTCCCGGGAAGGCCCCTGAAGAACAAGGATGGTCGAGACCGGGAACAGAGCTCCAGGAGGACCTTCCTGGCTGGGCAGTGGTTTTAGAACTGTAACAGCTCTGAAGAAGGACAGGGACTTGCTGGCTTTATTGGGAATCAAGGTGAGAGAGGCCGGCCAGGAGCAGAATGTAGAAGGTCATGAACTTGGGCTCTGGGAGCTGCAGCTACATTGTCCTGGTTCCTTGCTTGGCAGGTTCTCCTCCACCCTCCCCTGCCCTTAGCCTCTGGCAGCCTGGCCTGGGGGAGGGGTGAAGCCCCGAGGGCCCTCCAGAGGGCAGCTGGAAAGGAAGCCACAGCCCTATCAGGCAGGCTTTTTCCATTGTGCACCGCTGAATGGCTGAATGAAGAAAGGGAAGTAGGAGTGGGGGGAAGCAGGTGGGGCACCCCAGGTGTTCCCTCTCCTTAGCCTCCAGCACTTGTGCAGAGAGAGTGTTCTCATTAACCCCATTTCCCAGGGGCAGACACTGAGTCTGGGAGAGCTGCGAGGAGCAGCCCGAAGCCCTGCGGCTGGTAAGAGGGCAGACTCAGGACCTCAACCGCACCTCTGGTCCAGTTGCGGTGCAGGGAGCGGAGCGGGGGAGGTGCCCTCTGTCTCCACTTAGGTTAGAATGAGGCCGGCCTGAAAACACCTGTGGAGCGGGAAGGGGAAGAAAGTTCCAGGACAGATCGGAGGGGGCCGTGTATGTGGGTTGCCTTGAGGGGCCTGGCAGGTGCGTAGGGTACTGCAGCGGCCGCCCTAGGCTTCCCAGGCAAAGCCTGGTGCTGTGGGTGAAGAAGAGACAGAACTCAGTGCTCAGAGTGGTTAGCTGTGCTGAGACAGGTGCTGGGGATCATACTCCCTGGGGATTCCACTCTCCTCGGGAGGCCTGCCCTTTGGGGGTGATAAGCTCCTTGTTGGGGGCTGGGCTCCGTAGGAGACCACAGTGGGCCCCACCAGCCCAAGTTCCTGATGGAGGTGCCTGTGGATAAAGACTGTCCCTCCTAAGAGTCTTGCCGGTGTCCGATGGAGCCCAGGATGCTACAGTCCCGTTGCCGTACCCTGTCCCTGGAGGCCGGCACTGCCAACCCCCAGAGCCCTTGCTTTGCAGATTGAGGCTTGCAGTGAAGAAGGGAGTATCCAGTGTGTGTTGGTGTGGAGGGCTCTTTGGGCAGAGGAAGGCAGCTGATGCTTTGAGCAGGGGTCCCTGAGACAGCCTGGGATCTGGTGGGCTTGATCCAAGTGCCACCTTATGCTGCGGGATGGAGATCTATGCGTAACTGTCAAACTCCGGAAACAACCCAGATGTCCTCCAGTGAGTGACTGGATAACCAACGGGTCCATCTACTTTGTGGAATATTACTCTGCCTTAAAGAGGGCCGGACAGGGGAAGGCGCCCAGCAGCCCCGATGAGCCCCTAGCGTTAGGTGGAATGCAAGAAGCCGGTCTCAAATGGTTCTAGTCTGTATGAGTCTATTTATAGAACGTGTTTGAAAAAACAGAGCCGAAGCTAGAGGGACGGCCCACAGATCAGTGGCGGCGAGGGGCGAGGGGGGAGGGGGGGGAGAGGGCCAAGGCAGGTGTCCCAAAGCGCCGTTGGTCGTTCTCTGCATCTCTACACTGGCTAAAAGTCTTGTAACTGCAAAACAGCAAAAAAATGTTGGTTCTGCAGTATGTAAATGAAAAAGATGAAAGGCCAGAGGGGAGGCCGGAAAAGGAAGGGGGGCGAGGGCCGGGCTCCCCGGTGCTTTCTTGGCTGAGGGCAGCAAGGCCCGGCGGCTCCCAGCTGTGGCTGGCCAGCTCTCATGGGCCATCTGGAACTGGTCCACTGGGCGGCGGGAGGGACGCCGGGCTTGTTGTTGCCTCTCTGGAGTCACAAGAAGTTGTGGGAAGTGCTGAGGCATGGGGACAATGCCTGTTCCCCTGGGGAACAGTGTGGTTAAACCCTGCATTCTCCTGTGGGGCTGGTCACCCCCGCCCCCATCAAATGGCCTTGGGCATTGGAACTGCCTTCATCACCACCACCGGCCACCTCCGTGGCCCCGGTGGTGTGTGGGGAGGGGACCGCATAGCGACCCCTGCTTCATAGATGAGAAACTGAGGCCTGGGGGCTGAACATCACTCAGCGGAGACCCCCGAGACTGATCTGTGTGGTCAGTTTCAAACTGGAGCTGCTTAGCTACTCCCAGGCCTTACCCAAGTCTAAAACCACATTTCCCAGGCCCCCTACAGCTTGGTTCTATGCCCTGGGGTTTGTTTGGGTGCTTTGTTTTGTGTTAAGACACTGGGAGGCTAGAAAACCAGAGGGGACCTGAGGCCATCTCTGCCTCTGGCAGCCCTGATCCAGGACTTGGAGGCTGAGACTTGGTTGGGGCCACACACCACTAAGGTGGCAGGGTGACTGCGACCAAGGTCCGGCAGGCCCAGCAGAGGGACGCGTGATTTCTGAGCCTTGTCTGTAAGTGAGGGTAGTGTTCCGGCCTTCCGGGAGGGTGGCTGTGGGCTTCTATAGAATGAGGTGCCAGGGATGGAGTGCCGTGGGGGGTACTGGAGTGACTCAGCCCGTCTCTGTTGGACTTCGTTGAGCTTGGTTTCCTCCTCTCTGGAATGGGTGTAAATAGTTCCCATCGCCTGCCAGGGATAGGGGGTGGGGGTGCTATGAATAGAGGAGCCCAGGGCCACCCCTGGGCCAGGTTTTGGAAGCCTTTGGCTCACTGGGGTCAACATTTTTGTCTCCTTCACATAGGTTTTGTGCTGATTGAAGGTGAGGACCAGCAGTCAACTCATCTCTGTGTCTCCCAGCCCAGTGCCAGGCACACAGTAGGTGCTCAAGTCCCAGCCCGAGGTGGAGCTGGGGGGTGGCTGGGAGGTGGGGATTGTGGGGGATCATGAGCAGACCTGGGGTAGGGAAGAGGCCGGTGGTGGGTGTCCCTGACAGGAAGGGGCCCAGAACTTTTGCCAGCGCGCCAGGCCATCCTTCCTCTGGCTCCGTTGGGCTCTGGAGACTTTCAGACCTGGCAGGTTTGAAGGGGGTTGTCTGCGTGACAGGGAGGGAGGGCTTGTTGGGCAGAGAGATGATCTGGGAAAAAATTCAGTGTGGTGCCTGGACCCCAGGCTTTGGGCAGATCTGCCCTCTTCTGGCAAGACCGGCCCGGACTCCTCGTTGCCCCCATCTCCCAGGAACCTTTGGATGTGGTCTCCTCTGGGGCCTGAATGCCTTTCCTGGGCCCACACCCTCCTCTAGGGCCTTCTGTAAGGCTCCACCCCACCTGATTACTCAGGGTGTGCCGTGTCCATGGAGGCCAGATGGGCTCACACAGCTGGAACGGCTTTCGGGACATGCTCGCCCACCCATTTTATAGATGAGGAAGCTGAGGCCAGGGAGGGGAGAGACTTCCCCTCACAGCCAGCTGGTTAGAGAGCTAAATACCAAGCCTGGGCCCCCCAGAGTTCCAGCTGCTGCCCCAGGCTGACAGGGGACGTCTCCGCAGGCCCAGGGGTCAGGTCTGGCTGCCTCTGAGGTCTGGAAGCTGGACAGGACCTGTGGCTGAGGCAGGTGTCTCCCCTCAGCCCCTCTGCAGACACCAGCCTCCAGGGCAAGATGGCGACCAAGCAGCCCCCTCCTCTCATGAAGAAGCACAGCCAGACGGACCTCGTGAGCCGTCTGAAGACCCGCAAGATCCTCGGCGTGGGCGGGGAGGATGACGACGGGGAGGTGCACCGCTCCAAGGTGGGCTGAGGGGTCCGAAGCCGTCCTCACCCTGCAGTCCGCCTCTGAGCCCCCATCTGGGGAGGCGGGTCCAGCCTGCCATTCGGGAGAAGAGCAGACGCGGTCTGTGAAGCTGTGGGAACCCCGGGACTTGGCTCATTATTTTTTTTCTAGGAACTTCATGGAGATATCAGGGGAATAATGACGAAAAGAAAGATCATTAGAATGAATTTCATGCTTACTGTGTGCCCATTGCTGCGCCTGTTGGTTTATAAATCTGATTTAATCTGGCTAGTCCTGGGAGATAGTTATGAACCCATTTTATCGATAAGGAAACTGAGGCTCAGAGAGGTCAAGGACATGTGCGAGGCCACCCCAGGCAGGGGCACAGCCAGGCTTTAAGCCCGTGTCCAGCTGAACCCTGAGCTTTTATTCCTACCACCATATTTTCAGTTTCCTGTAAGCTCTGGTGTCAAGAACAGGCAGAGGGAGGGGGCCTCAGTGTGACCCTCCCAGCCTGGGTGACACTTTGGCTAAGTGGAAGTACCCAGGTGGGTCCCAGGGGGGCTCAGGGAAGGGAGTGAATGGGCTGGGGGTGCCCCTGACCCCCTCTTTGTCCACAGATCAGCCAGGTCTTGGGTAACGAAATCAAGTTTGCCGTTCGGGAGCCTCTGGGGCTGAGGTGAGCGTCCAGGGTGCATTTGGGTGGGTGCCTGGCTATGGGGTGGGGTGCTGCGTGAGGCCCCGCCTCGTCAGTTTCATCCCTGTCTCCCCATGCCCGTGACTCCATCTCATCTCATTCCCTCTCTCTAAAGCCAGCCATCGCTGGACATCTGGCTGGGGAGGAGAGGGTCCCCTGGGCCCTGCGGGTGGCAGTGAGGGGGGCCTGGCTGTGACTTTTCTCTCCACATGTCCCCAGGGTTTGGCAGTTTGCTTCCGCTGTGCTGTTCTCCGGCATTGCCATCATGGTGAGCCCCCACCCCCGCCCTCACCCCTGGCCCTGGGACCCGGCTCTGGGCCTCTTCTGGAGGTTCATTCCCCGTCCTGGGGCCCCTGCTGCCTCTCCCCCAAGGCCAGCATGCTAAGGCCCTACCTGTCAGGGCTCTCTAGCCCCCTCCCGAGTCCCAGTCCTTCCCACCTGAACCCTGCCTGTTCTGGAGCATCCTAGATCCCAGGACCCATGTTCCTGACTCTGTGCCTCTGGGAACCTAGAGCCTTCTGTCCTGGCACGGGGGTGTGGGGGAGAGTCAAGGCGCTTCAGCCTGGCTTCCGGGGGGAAAGATGTCCAGGAGACATTCCAACTTTCCCCTGAACTGCCCACCCTGTCCACAGGCTCTGGCCTTCCCTGACCAGCTCTATGATGCCGTCTTCGACGGAGCCCAGGTGACCAGCAAGACCCCCATCCGTCTCTACGGCGGGGCTCTCCTCAGTGAGTGTTGCTGGGGCAGATGTGAAGGGCAGCTGGGGCCCCACAGAGACTGAGAGGAGCCGGGGAAGCCTATCTTGGTGGGAAGGGGTGGGGGGCTCCCCTCCCCTTCTCAGCACACACCAACCCCCTTCAGCCCATGAGTCTAGCTCTGCTGGGTGTGTGCTGCCATCTTGTGGCCACTGCTGCAATGTACCCAGTGCACGGGGTGGCGTCTTTGACATCATCTGGGCAAAGGCTTCCTGAGGGCTTACTCCCTAGTGCACCTCCCCTCATCAATCATCAGGGTGCAGAGATGAATGAGGTCCTGGCCCTGCCCTCCAGGACCTTGCCGCCTAGAGGAGGAGACAAAATCAACACAGTGCAAAACCTCTCCCACTCTTGGGTCTCTCCCGTGAACCATCCTGTTTCCTTTCTGATTTGAGTCACACATGGTGCCTGGTAGGAAGCTGAATTACAGCTTTTAAGGCCTCATCCAGGTAGCATTTCCCCCTCCTCTCTGAAACATTATATGGCTTCCTTTTGCCTGCAGAATAAAGGCCCAGTCCTGTCACTTGGCTTTTGGGGTGGTCTGTGGTGTGGATCCAGTCTCCCTTTCCAGCCCTCCCTCCCTCAGATCCCACAGTGGGCCCCAACTCCAGCCCCATCTCATGATGCCCAGCCCCCCCCCCCCATGTCGGTAGGCCATGCCTCTGTAGATGCAGTGTCCCCGACCTTGTGCTGATGGCACTAATATCCATCCCCCAAGTGTCTGCCCAGGTACCAGGGGTGGGGGGCAGGGCCTGGCAGCAACTGGGATACCTTTAAGCCCTTCACTCAGGCAGTGGGAGACCTAGGGTTATAAGGTTAAGCTGGATGATGGATGAGTTTTCATTTGGGGAGTGTGAGTAGGGATGGAGGATGTGGAAGTCTGGGATCCTGTCCTGGCTTTGAGGGGGTGGGTGGCTCAAGCTGCCTGCCCCCAGCCTGCTCTTTGCCCTTGACCGCAGGCATCTCCCTGATCATGTGGAACGCTCTCTACACGGCCGAGAAGGTTATCATCCGGTGGACTCTGCTCACCGAAGCCTGTTACTTCGGGGTCCAGTTCTTGGGTGAGTCCCAAGGTGGACAGAGAAATGGGGAGACGGATGGGGTGGGGGATATGGGCAGGGCCGCTTGGCCCCTGGCTCTCCAGCTCCCACGACTTGGCTTCCAGGAGGGGATGGAAATCTGAGGGGGAGGGGCGCACATGGCCGTGTTTACCCGTATGTGTGCACCCCTGTGCTCACACACCTGAGACGTACCTGTACCTTTTTGAACACACACACCCACATACATACACACACACATACATATGTCCACAGCTTCCCACACGCACGTGCACCTGCAGCTTTCCATAACCCATCACTCCCTTGTGTACCCAGCATAGGTGTGACAGCGCACACCCAGTGTGGCCCATGTGCTCCCTCTCACCCCAGCATCTGTCCCGCAGGGGACTTGGGACCAGATGTGTTCTTGAGGCCCGGCAGCTGGCAGGAGACCCCAGCGCAGCAGGTTATTCTGTGTTGGGAGTTGTGACACACACCCCTCCTCTGACCTCTGTCCCTTCCCGGTCTTTCTCTCTCGCAGTGGTCACCGCCACGCTAGCTGAGACAGGCCTCGTGTCCCTGGGGATCCTGCTGCTCCTGGCCAGTCGTCTCCTTTTTGTCGCCATCAGTGTTTACTACTATTACCAAGTTGGCCGAAAACCCAAGAAAGTCTAGCCCGTTGCTGGGCTAGGGGGTCCCCGTGGGGCAGGGAGACCCTGCCTGGGGCCTCGGTTTCCCTCTGGCTCCTGGAAGGCAGGAAGGACCCTGCCCTGCACCAGGCCTGCCCTAGGCAGGTGGGGCCGCTCGCCTTCCTTTCCTGCTGGGCACCCCCACATGCTGTGATCTCCTGGACTTTCAGGCTGAGGGAGGGACAAGGCCTCGGCACCTCTGCCCTTTGCCCCACACAGCAGCACCTCCCTTTTTTTTTGGCTCTCTTGGCCTCCAGATCCCGTGGATAGACACTGACCGAAGAGCTTGAGTCATGGGTGTTGGGCTAAAGAGCGGATTCTGGCCCTTCTGCCAGGACACCCTTCTTTTGTTTGGGAGGGGTGCCCAGCGTCCCTGTCTTCCCCGCACCCCCCACCCCCACTCTAGTGCCCACACAGCTGAACGTGGCTTCTGTGTATGCCTCGAAGAGCTGGCCACTCAACCCTGCGCCCGTCCTCCTCGGTGTGGGCCCTCCCCACCCATGGGAGCTGCCGGCCATCCCTCCGCACACATCCCTGCCCTTCCCACCGCCCCACTGCGGGGCTGACAGGCAGGGACCCCTGAGAGACCGGCCACCTGCAGCTAGAGCCCTTGCCCAGCCCCAGCCCGGCCACCACGGGCTCTGTGCTAGGGCCTTGCTCTAGGCTGCTGGAGGCACTCAGGAGTCCCCTCCCTCCAACTGGCCTGGGTCCAGAGGCCCCCAGCAGCCTCCCCGCAGGCCGGCCCCGGCAGTGGGCATTAAGGACCCCGTGGAGGCTCCCGTGAGTGACGGGGTTTGGAGAGGAGGAAGAGAGAGAAGCAGCAGCAGCATCTCCTGGTCCCTTGCTGTGTCCTTCAGGGTCTGAGGTGCGCTTGGCTCAGCCCCTCACCTACCCTCAGCCTCTCCCCGGGGTGCTGCCCCCGAGACCCGGCGAGCTGGGACTGGGTGTCCTTCCAACTCAGCAGGGAAACGAAACAAATATTTCCACAGGCCGCGCTCATGTCCCCCACCCCAAGTGCCCCGGAGGAGGCTGACCGGCGGCTCCCTCAGAGCCGAAGACCCTCCTGTCCTGCCCCCGGCCCACCCCGCCCCCATGTGCGTGCCCCTGTTGTCTGTCACTTCCCCTGCGCTCCTTCCCTCTGGGACACAAGTGCGTTCACTGGGCATGGTGGCCCTCGTGTTCTGGTGACAGCGTGGACAAAGGCAGCCCAGGGCCCCACACTTGCTTCTCCTCTTGGAATCCAGTGTCTTGGGTGGTGCAAGGCAGCTGGTGGGCAGGGGATGGCCCAGCTCTGGCTGCCGCCGGCTGCACCTGTGCCCGGGAACCTGGCTGTGCCCGCAGCCACGCATCTGGTCCCTGGCACAGCTGCGGGGCTGCTGCAGGTCCACAGCTGAGGGTCAAGGCCAGGCCGCTGGTGACCAGCTGAGCAGAAGGGAGAGGCTGGGCTCTTCCCTGACCTCCGTCTCCTGCCTCTGTCGCGTGGTCCGCTACTCAGAACCCAGCTGCTTGCTCACGAGCCCTGGCCAGGCAGGGCACCCACTGCCCCCTGGCCACACTCTTGTCCTCAGTCCGACCCCAGCCTTTTAAGGCCTGTCTCATCCTTTGACGGCGGATGGGTGGTTTGTCCTCGTCTCCAGTGGGCATGATGGATCGGTGTCCCCGGGGTCGATGGCAGGGAGGTAGAAAGTTCCAGCTTAACTGTGGGGCTCTGGGGGCTGTGCTGGCCTCACCCCCACAACCCCCCCTCTCCCCGCTGGGGTGCACCGGGGCAGGCTGGAGGGCCGAGCTCAGCCTTGCCCCTTGGGGTTTGGTCAGGAGGGCCTGCTGGGATGGCTTGTGCTGCTGGCTTAGACATCAGAGCTGGGCCCAGGGGGAGGGAGCCTGGCAAACAGCCAGTGGTCTGGGGACATGGGGGGTGTGGGGGGCACTAAGCAAGGAGCCATTACTGGGATGGGGGCAGTGACAATGGGGAGGGGGACCCACACATCTGAGGAAACCCAGGGTGGGCCCGTGCTCCACCCTGAAGGTTTGTGGAGACACCCCCCCCCCCCCCCCCCCCCCCCTGGCCCCCCCCGCCCCCCCCCGGCCAAGCTCCCGCCTCTGCCTCTCCCACCCCGCCCAAGCAAGACCACCTTTCTTCACAGTCACTATTTATTCTTCGTTCCTTCTTTTTGTAAGAAACGGTCACAAAAACCAGTGCAAAACCATCAGTGTGGGTGTCCTGTTTTATATTACAAAAAACTCCTCTTGATATAGAATATAAAAAGGGGGGGGGATCACAGGAAATAAACATGATAAATTAGCGAGGAACATTTACAGTTTTCAAAATAGACTTTCGACCTAGGACCCATGAGGGAAAGGGAAGAGGGGGCTTCTGGGAGATGGGGTGCTGGGGCCTCGGCTGGTTTGGGGTCTCCGGTCTGGGCCCCTTAGGCATGGAAGAATGAGAGGGACAAGAGAGCCTCCGAAGCCCTCAGACGGCTTCTGTTTCCCAAGACGCACGCGCTCTGGAGCAGAAGCCTGGCTTTCAGGCCAGGCTGTGTGTGTGTGTGTGACCAACAGTGGGCCTCTGCAGCTCGGCTGGAGGAGGTCTCCTTAGAGAGGTATCCCCACCCCCACGGCCCCGTGGCCCTGCAGCCAGACCACCGCAAGGAACACCTGTCCTCGACAAGTGCTGAGTCTGTATATGAACCGGCCCAGTTAGATCGAAGTGCCTGGGAAGGGGGCAAGCCTGGACTGGGACTGGGCTCTGTCCTTCGCACCTCGGACCGTCTGCGAGGCAGCCTTGCAGACGGTCACGGCTGGAGACTGCTCGCTCTCCCTTTCCAGCCCCTGTGTGGGCAGTGGCGGACTCGGTGCTCCGTGGTACCTTTCTGGAAAACTCTGGGGGATGACGCTCACCATTCGCCCTTGAACCTGCCTCAGCCTGATGTTCCTCTGGGATCTATTCTGCCTCCCACGGACCTTCCCGGGGCCGACAAGAGGTGGGAAGAATGGACATGACTGGAGATGGGAAGGGAGTGCATGCCAGAGGCCAGGCCCTTCTTATCTTGAAGGTCCCAGATTCTCCTGGCTGGTAGGGGACTAGAGGGGACCAGGAAGCCTGAGATGCCCCCAGACTAGAGCCACACAGCTGCCCCACAAGACCCTGAGTCCAGCCAAGCCAGCTGTTGTTACTTTTGCTAAGCTCAGACCAGCCCTTTGCCTCTGCCAGGAAGCTGGAGCTGAGCATGTGGGCGGGGGTGTGGGTCTAGAGAGGAGCCAAGTCCAAGGCCCTGCTCGTGCTGGGCTGGGCTACCCGCTAGCTGCAGGGGGCTCTGGGGAGTTCATGGCCACACATCTGGAGTTCCAGGGATAATATGGAAAGCCCCTGCTTGGAGACCAGGAGCAGGGCCTGGGACTGGGGGACGGGGGCAGCATAAGGATGGGATGGGGAAGGGGAGAGACGGGGAGGAGGTTAAACCCGATCTTTACAGCAGGCACAGAGCTCAGGGCTGCATCTGTAAAGGGGGCTAGTGGCAGAGCCAGGAGGCATGGGGCTCCAGGCACAGCCCTGCCTCTCTTAGGGGCTGGGAGGCTGGAAGCGGACACAGGGTCTGGGATCCAGAATAGGTTCTCCCCAAATACTGAAGAGGGACTGTTGGGGAGGACAGCTCTGTGTTGCCCCTCCCACTGCCATGCCATCACTAATCAAGCCTTGATTGTCTGGCCAACACCACTGATCAGGATGATGCTGTCCTTCCCCCCTCCCCCAACCGTCCCCAAACCTCCCATCCTCTGAATAAGCCTGGCAGGCAATCCTGATTCACTGGGGTGGAGGGATCTTGCGATACAGTTGCCGACACTGGTCTAGAATGCACAGCCTGTGTTTGAGGGTCTGTGGGTGCTGTGTGGGTGTGGGTCTAGGGGAAAACACCTCCCTACCTCAGCCTGGAAGAAACACTCAGAAGTGTGCTAGGGCCCATGAAGGGACAAGAAGCCATTTGGCAGCAGAAATGAGGTGTCTTGGAGCTCTTTAGCCTGGAGAAAATGGGGTTGGGGGAGGCACTGTGTGGCCTTAACACTTTGGGGAGTGAGGGCAAGTGGAATGCCACAGATGGAAGCAGAGAAAAACAGAGAACTCTCATGTGCACTGAGCTGATGCTAAGAAGTCAAAGCAGTCCAAAGACAAGTCTGTCTCAGGAGGTAGAAAGCTCCCCGTCCTCGGAGGTATGCAAGAAGAGGGTGGTGAAGTCTTGGCAGAAATCTTGTGGAAGATATCCAAGTCTCAGTTCTGGGAGGGGAGAGGAGAACCAGATGGTCTTGGGGATTCCTTCCAGCCCTGGGAGTCACAGAGTTGTTGGGGAACAGGGAAAGGGCTGGGCTTGTGGGAAGAGGTGGGCAGTGTAGAAAAGTGACTGTAGTGTGTGTGTGAGAGTTCCGTGTCCCTGGGGGCTTAGAAGGAAGTATGGGGAGGTGGGAAGGGAGCAGGGAGGACAGTCCAGAATTTTCTTAGCTGTGGAGCTGGTAAGTTCTTGACCAGCTTGCTTTCTCTCTCCTGGGGAAGCCAGGATGCTGAGGCCAGGGAGGGGTGTGAGCAGCAGACCTGCTGGGACCTACAGAGCCCTGGAAGGTGCAACAGGCAGCCAAGGGACCACTGGGTTCTTGTTCAGAATTGTCATGCATATGCTGTGTGACTGAATGAAAAATGGCCCCTCTCTGGGCTTTCTGGATTATGTGATCCAACAGATGAGGGAAGCAGGGACTCTGCCAGCTAGGCCACACTTGGATCCAGTGTCTGCAGCCCATTCTTGACCCCAGCCCGAGGCAGGGACAACGCCATCAGAGGACCAGAGGTTGAACGTAGGTTCCGAGTTCTTAAGGACAAGGCGACCGAGTCTCCTTGGGGCTCTGGGGGGCTTTGTCGACCTCTGAGAGCTGCGTTTGTCTTTTGTTGGCTAGATCTGCACTTTCTTGGCACCTGGAGCTGAGGAGAAGGCCCAGGCCTGCGACTGCCAGAGGCTGGTGGGACCGAGGAGGGAACCTGGCCCTGGGGTTCCTTTGGTCTCTAGTGCAGACAGCTTCCTGGGGTTCAGGCGCCAGGCCCCTGAAAAGAGCCCATGGCACCCACCCGGAGACCAGGCAGGGTCTAACAATCGTAGTTTCATCTTCATTTTCTTGTTAAAAAAATAGCTATTTTCCTCTGCCCCTTCTCCTGCCCACTTATGGTGATCTCACCTCCTCCCCTGGGGCCAAGGGGGCAGGGGCTCGGGGTAGGGGAGGGCGTCGGGGGCTGGGCAGTGGTGGTGGGTGAGGCTTCAGGCTCCAGGCCACGCCCTCTACTGGATGCCCCGGAAGAGACACATGGCAAAGATCATGGCGAAAAGCTGCAGAAGTAGAAGTTGGCTTGTCAGGCTGGGCTTCCAGCCTGGCACGCGGCTGTCCCCTCCCAAGGGGAAGTAACCATCGGCCCAGCAAGGGGGCTCACCCATCAATGGGCACACTCCTGCGGGAGGATCCCTGGGGGCAAGCACCTTTTGCCAGCCACTGGCCCTTGTTGTGCAGCAGAGTCATGGAAAGAAGTGGGCTTTGGACATGGGTTCAAATCTAATTCCTCTATTTGCTAGCAGCAACTTGGGCCAAAGGTGTCCCTGCCCTGAAGCCTGAGAGCTTCCTGTGCGCCCAGCCCAGTCCTAAGTACTTTCTCAGAAATCTTCAACAGAGCAGAGGCAAGACACAGAGAGGTCATGTGACCCACTGAAGGTCACACAGCTGCAAATGGGGGAGCTGGGGGTTGGGTCTATGCTGTGACCCTGCAGCCCATACTCAGAAGTCCCATGCACTCCCCTTTCTAGCTCTCAGGAGCGGGGGAAGATGTAGCCCTTGCCAGAGTTGAGAGCACTATGACCCAACACCGCACTAGGGCCCTGGGTGGGAGGGGGTTGGGGGGTAGGGCAGGCAGAGACCCAGATTCAGGATGCCCCTCTGACTAGAATGGCTGAGGCCCCCACAGGCAGGGGTCTTCTTGCGAGTAGCAGAAGGGACAATCCCCAGACCACAGACTCAGGGCCAGATTTCTGGTTGGGGAAGCGGCGTGGGCAAAGGTGAGGCTGGGACAGCGATACAGAAAAAGTCCCTTTTTGGGAGCAGATTCCTGTCTCCCTTCGGGGTGCAGCTAGGCTTGTGGGCCGGGGGTGAGGACAGCAGATCAAGAATACAGACATTGTCTAACAAGACTCTAGGACAGCCTGGCCAGGCATGGAGTCCCCACCCTCTGCCATCCTTATGACGCCCAGCCGCAACCGCGGCCTGGGAACAGAGTAGTAGTACCATTTTGCAGAGGAGTCCTCTAAAGCTCAGAGGCCCCTCTGGGGAGAGGCAGAGCTGGGAGCCATCCCCAAAAAGCCCATGTCCTTCCCCAGCGGGACACATGCCTGCGATTCCCGCAGTCCCAGCAGATTTATCTGTTCCTTGTTCATTGTGTCCCCCTGCCCTATGAGAGACCTGCTTTACCTGGAACGATGCTGGCATACAGTAGGGGCTCAATCTATGCTTGCTGAATGAATGAATAAATGACCCCTCCTCCCCCACATCCCTGGTAGTCTCCACAAAACTGCTCCACCCAGGGCTGGAGGACGCCCTGAGAAGCTGAGCAAAGTGACATTTCTGGTGAGGGGCATTCTGGACACCTACTCTCCCCCCTCCCCCCACCTGCCTAAGGAGGCACAGGGAGGCTGTGGCTCGGGCTGCCTGACTTTGTTTCCCCGCCCGCCCAGGCCTGGCTGAGGCCCAGGAGTGGTCTTTCCTGGAGATGGTCAATGCCAAGTCCAGGAGCTGGCGGGAGAAGGGAGGGGCAGCTCCGTCTGTTGGTGGAAGTGCCACCTCGTGGCGGTGGTCAGACTCTGCAGACTCTGCAGCCGCCTCCCTTTCATTCAGAGCTGGGAGTCACCACTGCCCCTGGCCAGGACTGGGGTGAAAGGGGTTCATTAAGACTGCCCTTGTGAGGTCTCAAGGCCCCAGAGGCCCTGAGCCTCCCACAGAGAAAGGGTCTGATCTGGACGCACAAGCCGCAGCCCCTCCCACAAGGCAGCAGTGTTGATTCTCGTTAAAGGGTTCACTCTGGACCTTGGGGGAGGCTTAGCCAGAGAGGAACAGGGACGGGATGGGGGGTGCAGCGGGCAGTGGGAGGAAGACTGTGGGATGACTCTCAGAGCCTGCCAACTCACTGCTGGAGGCTTGCTTAGATGAGCCCAGAGTCCAACAGTGACTCAGGCAACAGACAGACTCAGCTGGGCTTCCCACACCACAGTCCCTGCAGTGGGGGACCCATTGGGTCCTGGATTTAGGATGTGGAGACTGAGGTGGGCTGGGAAATGCAGGTTACAGGGGATCTCCCCGAGACCCTGTGTGTGCCTTGCTTTTGGGGAGCCAGAGAAATGGGGGGCTTTTACTTACCTCAATGGCCAGCACCCCTATGGCGAGGGCTCCAGCCAGGTAGACGTAGGTTTCAAAAGTGTTGAGGATCACTGTGTAACAGCCCTGGGAAGGAAGGACCAGAAGAGAGGCCATAACTGGAGACAGTCTGGGGTCAGGGGCCAGCATCAGGACTGAAGTATGAAGCCTGGGAACTAGCCTGGGGCCCCAAAACTGGGGCAGCAGTAGGCTTACCCTGTCAAACCCCTATTGGCACCATTGGGTGGGCCTCCCCCAAGGTCCAGAGCCCATCACTCCAGGCCCCTCTAAGCGGATGGATTCCTGTGCTATTACTGATCTCTCAAGCAGTGCTGGGGATACACACACAGAGACAGAGGTGGATATAGACACATGGAGAGAGTGGGAGTGGCCATTTTGTTGCCCTCACCTTGAGCCAGTCTTGCCCTGCTCACTGTGCTCCTGCCCTACTGGCCTTCCTCTGTTGGTTCCTGGAGCACCCCATGTTCTTTCCCACCCCAGGGCCTTTGCACATGCTGCTCTTGTTCTCTGGCTGGAATGCTTTTCCCATGCCAGGAAAATGAGGATGTAGCACTTTATGTGGACAGTTACAGCAGCCCCCACACTTACAACCTGCCAGGGAGCACGTGGGGGAGCACTGGGGATAAAGGAGAGAAATGTGATGCTGTGCGGAGACAGGGCTTAAGATCACCCAGAGAGATGGGGAATATGGATGGTTTCCTATTTGTGGTCACCCCTCTGGCCTGGACTCAAGCTCTAGCAAGGTCATCATCTACTGGGAGACCCCCTGATTCGTTTCCAGCAGGAGAACAAACATATCCCTGACCTGCCCAGGTGACCATCTTGACCCAGGGAAGGCTGAGAAGAGCCGGAGAAACTGCTCTGGCGGGTTTGACTCTGAGTATTCATCATGGGTCACCTTCTTGAGGGATTTCCTTATTTGTGCTCATTAGAGGTCAATAGTAAACAGTGGTGGACTAACTCAACATCCACAGAGGAGTGCCTTCTGCTTCGGCCCTTGGTGGCCATGGAACCGAGTCCTGGCTATCCAGGTCTATACAGATGTCCACTGGGGCTTTCTGGGAAAGACAGTGGTGCCACACTTTCCCTTCTCTCTGTCTTAAACATGGGTGGGATGTCTGGAGCCATGGCAGCCGTTTTGCCACCAAGGAAAGTCCACAAAGATCATGGAGGCCAGGCTTTGACAGACAGGACAAAGCTACCGATGTAATGGGGAAAGCCATTGCCTTCCAGAATTCTTGCTATGTGTGAAACACAGAGGGCATCTGCACGAGCCCCTTGAGGTGGGCTTTGGTGTCCTTGCATTCAGACTTTTGCTTACTGATTCAAGATTGTGATGGAGATGCCAAGGAGAAAAGGATTCCAGAAAAGGATCTCATGAGGAACAGAAGCACCACGAAGAACTCAGGCAGCTGCACAGGGACCTTCCCAAGGAGCTCGGATTCCAAAGTCATGCCCGGGAGACGGAAGGGGGTGTCATCATCGAGGATGAGCCCAGAAATAGGAAGCTTACGAGGGTGAGACTCTACAGGAACAGGGCCCATGAGGAGCCTTCCAGAACAATCCACAGGTGGCCTCAGGACATTGGTTTGGCTCTGGGCGCCGGGCATCCCAAACAGCAGGGCCTTAGACAAGCTAGATGTTCCTTTGCCTTTTGTAGGAAGCTGAGGTGGTCCATGTGTTTTGTGGAGCTGTCCGTGGCCCAGACTCCTCTCATAACACTCTGACATCCTAGGGGGACACCCTCCTTGGCCAGGTCCTGGGGCAAAGGAGGAGGGACAAACCCAGGGCTTTAAGGACAGGACACAAGTGGTACCCTTGTACCACTTCTGCTCGCCTCTCCTTGGCCACTGCCTGGTCCCCTGGCCTCGCTGCTGGGGAAGTAGGAAGTGCTGCTTTTCCCTGGTGGCGATGGCATCACGCCACCTTTCCAAAGAGGACAGCCAGCTGGCTCTGCGATGGTATGAGGAAGCAGAGGTCCAGAAAGGGTGTCGCGGTCCAGGCCTGCTGGACCTCAAAGCCTGAGCCCTCCCCTGCCTCCCCTCCTTGTCCTGGAGCCTCTCTGGGAGGCTGAGACCCAAGCCCCTTGGTGGCCTTCCCTGCCCCGAGCTCACATGGCCTGATCCCAGGGCCCCTGAATGTCGTCGTCTGACACCACATGTGCGGGGGGAGGGGTGCTAAGTTCCAAGCTGAAGCTGGAAAGACGTCATCAGAGGGCCAGGGGCAGGCCTGAGCATGTGCCCCCCCCCCCGCCATGGGGCTCTCCGAGGCCTGCCCTGTGGCCCCCATCCCAGTCCCTTCCAGCTTGGCATCTGGTTTTCTTTTTTTTCGTGATCATGACCATGTGAAATTACTTCTAGTTTGCTCCTTGGTTAGCATGAGCTTCCTTCAACAGAACGTGAGCCCCTTGTCTCCCGCCTCCTGCTGTGTCCCCTGCATCTGGAAGTCTCCCAGGAGAGCCTCAAGAGAAGCCCAATCAAGGGAGGGGTGTGGGGCGTGTTCTGGGCTCATCGTTGTTCTCCCCCTGACTCCCCCTGCCTGGTCTCTCACACCCACACCCACGTGTTCCCCTCTGTGGGAAGGAGGCACCAAGTACAAGGGCACAATTTGTCTCACAGCGGGGGTGGGACGGGGGGCAAACCAGGTGCCGTGTGTCCCCCAGAGATGGCACGTGCAAGAAGGAAAAGGCATTCCTCCCAGGACCCAGATAAAGTCCTCGGGTGGCAAGAGATGCAAAGAGTCTGATAGTTTCCCTGACCTTGGAGGGGAACCTTGCCCCCTGGGGGTCAGAAGGGGCTTCTATATGGCACAGAAGGTGAGCTTCCCCCAAAATAAGATCTAAGGAGCCCCCTCTCTGTAATTCAGTTTGGGCCCCCAACCAGCACTGTCAGAAGCTCAGGGAGACCCCCGCCTGGAACACAGCGGAGTCTCAGCTCCCCTTCAGCCCCAGACCAAAGGCCCACTCCTCCGGCTGGGCCAGCGCAGCCTCATCTGCTGCACTGATCCTTCTACTTTGGCTGGATCCCAGGGGCTTCCTGGCCCCACTGAGGAGTCACCTACGGTGACCCACCTCTCCAGGCGATGGCTGGGGTGCTCCAGGGCCCCGTGCCAGCATCTCCCCCCCACCCTCCACCCAGCACTGGCCATCCAAGGCCCCCTGCCTGGGGGAGCAGGGCCTGGTACCTGCTTGTTCAGGAACAGGTCCCTTCCCAGCAGACACTCCTCCCTGCTCAGCAGGACCCCATCCCGAGTCTGCGGTTCTCTTCGACAGCAGGCCTCGGGCACCTCGTCACTGTCCAGAGTCAGCAGTCGGAAAACTGATGCAAACCGGAAGTCTTCGGGCCCGTTGACGCCACAGCAGCCAAACTAGGAGGACAGCGAAGGGAAGAGTCTGGGAGGGGAGGTGGTAGGAGCTGGGCCCAGGGGGCAGAGGTGGCCAGACAGCCTCCCCCGAGACTCTCATAAGGCAAGGAGCAGAGTCAAGACTCAGCTAGGGGCTGACTCTGTCTGCTGCTCCTGTGTGACCCCGGGAAAGGTACTTAACCTCTCTGAGCCTCCAGTGCCCTTCTGTGTAAAATGGGGGGTGATGGTGACAATGACGGCCCAGAATGCTGCATGGATGACGACTGCAAGGCCCAGGCTGGGCTCATTGCCCAGCCCTGATCAGTGAGTGATATCTGGTACAGGTCCATGAGCCAAGTGGGCTCTGGAGGCGGGACGTTCGCTGTGCCTGGCATCATGGCTTTGAATGCTCATGGCATCCCTGGGGGCGCCACTCACCGTGATCATGACTGAGTTCCAGGTGGCAGAGAAGACATCTGTGTCGTTGTTGCCCTGGTAGTGCTTGGTGAGCTCCTTGGTGAAGAACTCACGGGTGAGCTGGAGGGAGAGGCAGAGGGGGGGATTAAGATCCCCCCACTCCCTCTCTACCAGCAGCTTGGGGCACCCCAAGAGACCCTGGCCTGGTCTCTTCAGCTAGCTGCTTCTGGAGAGGAGGCAAGGCCTCAGGGCCCCAGGGTCGGGGATTCTCCCAAGCCACTACCTTGGGGTGGCTCCTGAGTCCCCACTCCAGGGCGTATGCCCCCCCCCCCCATCACTGGGATTCCTCGGATCACCAGCTAGAATAGGAAGTCAACACACCCACCTCTGGGCAGCGAGCCCAGAAGCTCTCTCCACCCTGCAGCTCTTCTCAGAAGCAGGGTTTATCCAGGGTGGGGGGCTTGCCCCTCCCCCACTCCCTCCCCTCTGAGCAGTTCCTCAGAGCCACAGGTATGCCCCAGGTCCCTGGCCCTGAAGAAGGGAGTCTGCAGATCTGGTTTCCAAAGGTCTTGGGAAGGCGCTCCCGCCCTCCACATATTCTCTTCGGGCCTCACCACGGTCCTCCCTTCTATCCTCCCTGCTGTGGTGAGAGGACCAGGCCCCATGTGGTGCCCATCTGGAAGGCTCCATTCCCGGCACACAGAGTGGCTGCCTCTTCCCCTCTGTCCCTGGCTTGCCTTCCTGCTCCTTCGGACCAGCTTGTATGTCTGGACCCCTCACCCCTCTTTCCCTCCCCTTCCTGCTTCCAGGCACCCCCCACCATGCCTGGCTCCTATAGACTCGGGACGGGCTGGTGCCCTGGGTGGTTGGAGCTCCTGGAAAAAGGCGGCTGGTGAGGGCAAGTTGCCCAAACTGCATACTGGCCGGGACCTCAACCGAGAGGGCCCTGCTCTGTCCTCCTGCACGTCACATACCCCCAGGGCCTGGGGACAGCCTCGCCAACTAGCCTCTGCCAAACGACTATTGCCGGGCATGGTGTGGGATGGAAGACTCCAGAATCAGGTGTGGGTTGTATCAGGTGCTTTGGAAGAGCAGAGACTCTAAAGGACCTTCTGATTCTACCTTCTGGAAACACCCTCGCAGGAAGAGGGTCTCTGAGGTGGTGGGTCATGATTTGAGCCGGAATTGCTGGCTGAGAGGCTACCGACTCTGTGAAACCCTGTCTGAGGAGGGGAGGGGCTGGCCCCCAAGGGAGGCCGGGGCAACGGGAGGCCCACACTTACATTTTCCCTGAAGATGAAGGCCAGGATGGCCGCTGAGAGCTCCGCCAAAAAGATGATGAGGATAAACAGGAAGAACTGTGAAGAGAAGAGGTTTGTGAGCCCCGAAGGTGGTGGGAAGGGGGCAGGCGACTGCTCGCTGATGCCCCTGCCCATCCGTCACGCAGTTGACCCAATGTACCAATTTCATGAGACGAGGGACCCTCACTGCCCTACCTCAGACATCTTTTCATAAGCAGCCTACCAACAAGTCATCGTCAGAGTCAGCAAGCTTATAATACAAATAGGAAAGAGTACACAAACAAATATGGCTTCCAGGCAAATGGCACCCCTTCCACGATGCCCCTTGTGCAGTGTTCAGCCTGGACAACATCACCTCGTAGCCCTGGAAGGTGACTGAAGTTGACCTGTTTGGGCCCTCTCCTCATGGAAATCTGGAGTTCCTTGGAGACCCCAGACTGGCTCCCCAGCCCCCGTTCCCCCAGCGCCGCCTCTCCCTGCCTGGCCACCTCTCCTTTCCATGAGCAGTGAGGAATTGATGTTGACCTTCAGGCACAATAAAGGAGCAAGACGGGAGGGGAAGTGACAGGCCCATGAACATCGGGAAACCCAGGCGCTGGAGTCTGAAATCTAACAGACCCCTCTCTGCACTTCTTGATGTTCTCCAAATTGTCCATGATGCCTCCTGTCTGGCGGCCACCCCTCTTCCAGGAAAGCTCCACCCTTCCTCGTCCACCAGCTCCTCATTTTCCAGACCAGGCTCAGCCTAGCCCCTTGCCGGGTGGGAAGCCATTCCTGGGGTCCCCCACATCACAGTGCCCCCCAGAGATGCCTGTCCAGCAGCAGCTGCACCCCCACCCCCCCAATATCACGAACAGAAGCATTCCCCATGCCTGCCAGCGAAGGTATTGGTACACGGCTGCCAGATGGACAAATGATCCCGGACTGACCCGCTCACCCTAATGACCTTGTTCTCCGCCACATTGCAGACCATGGTCAGTGTGGGCACTGCTTTGGCTGAGAGCCATGGGCAGAAGGAACGAGATGACTTTTTCTTCATTACTCTGCGTCGAGGAGCCCTCGGCATTTCCGGTCTGTGGCCAACCCGGAGCTGTCAACCCACCTGGAGACCACCAGCAGAGGACCAGATCCCCACCGCCCAAAGGTCCTGCACACCCTCCCAGCCCCCATGGCCTGGCTGCCCTGAGATGTGCAGGGGCTGGAAGGAGGCGGGAGTCCTGCCCTCAGTGTCAGGACAACTCAGCTTCCTTGCCTCCCTTCATGTGGCTTGGGATAATCAGGAAAACTCCTTTGAGCCTCAGTTTCCTTGTCAGTAAAATGGGGATGCTCACATCTGCTCCTGGGATCATCATGGGGAATCCTGAAATAAGGGGTATGCAACTTTCTGTCTGTCGTGAGAAGTTGAGCAAAGCTTGTCGTTGAGGCTCCTCCAAGTGTAGAAGGACCGCGGAAGCCAGCTCCCATGGGAGCCCCAGAGGGCCCGGCGGCTGTCAGGCGTTCGCTCAGTGCTGGCTTCCCCACAGACACCCGTTGCTGCTGGCAAGCTCCTGGTACCCCTCCCCTGGATCGCATCTCTTCCAGGAGGAAGAAGGTTTCTGTCGCTTCATCCTCATCCCAGGAAGACCCCAGTCGTGTTCCCTCCTGACTTTGCAGCTCTAACAGCGGCTGCCCTGCGCAGGCCCTGGGGTTTCTCCGAACTGCTTGGGCTGCAGACAGAGAGCCTTGGGATGGATTTCTAGATGGTCTATCCAGGGTGGGAAGAGAAAACAGTCCTGAGACCTGTCAATGGCTTCATTTGTTTTTAAATGTCCCACCCCAAGAAGGACGGCTTCACTCCTTGTCCCTAATGGTCTCCTTCGGCAGGGGGCTCACTGGTCAAGTTGCCGCCCACGTGGGCTCTGGCTTACAGACGCTTGGTCGGTTCTAGAAGCCGATGCCCATCCCATGGCCTTTCTCTTTAGCTCCCACACTGGAGGAAACAAGCCAGAGAAGGGAATGACTATTCCAATGGTGGGCAGCCCGAAGATGCCAGAGCAAAACTTTTCCTCTTAATCTGGCAATCTGTCCTGCCTTTTCTCTCTCTGCCTGAAAGCACGTTCAGGGCTGGCCTGAGGGATTGACTCTTCTGAGCCCTAGGGGGTCTGCTGGGGGCTGAGTCCCCACCCGGAGGGGAAAGTCCCAGAGGGGCTCCTGTGCCCGGGGCAGGCTGCCCCCCATCCCCGGCCCCATCGGACTCCCACTGTCCATTCTGCCAACCCTACCAACCCCACTTCCACGAGAGTCTGCCGGCTCTCATCCCCAAGACAGTGAAAGGCCCCAAGCAGGCCTCCTGGCCCTTCAGTGTGGTTGGTGCTGGATGGGTGCCGGCCCTGTCTTACATGGCCTCCACGGGACCTCCTCCCTGCCCTTGCCCTCTTGGTGGAGTCACTGGCAGTTCCCAGGCTCACAAAGAGCAGCCCTGGAAATGGTTTCCATCCTCAGCGAGGCGACGGAGCTGGCTCTGGCTACGGATCACAGCTGAGATGGTTAGAAAGTGCGGATGAGCCAGAGCCTAGGCCATGTGCATGCCGCATGCTCAGCGTCCCGGGAGTGTGAGGCCCTCCCGGACGGTGCGGCTGGGGGCTTTGCACAAGGCCGAGGCCGGCGCAGCAGAGATCCACTCAGAGGGGGTTCAGAACCAAGAGGCAGGCGCAGCTTTCCCAAGGGCGAGTGCTGGTGCAGCCAAGTCCTGAGACATTAATGCCCGCCAGCCCTACTGAGAGTTCACCACCACTGAGGTGCCGAGGACAGTCCAAGGCTCCTTTCCCGAGGTGCTCTGGGCAGCCTGGTGAAGCCGTCATGGTTACCACCAACCCCTCCGGTTACCTGGGGGTAACCTAGGACCCAGAGTGCGTAGCACATAGACCCGTAAGAGCCTCCAGGTCTGAAGACTTTCCGATGGCCTGTAGGGTTTCCCGTGGACCAACCCAATACTTTCAGTTTCACATTTGTCAGGTGCTTGCCTGTGCTGGGAACAGAGTTAAGCAAGATACACATTTTCTCCTTGAGCCGTGATCACAACACTGTGGCTGGGAAAGCGGTAGCATCATCTCCATTTTAGACAAGAGGAACCTAGGTTCAGAGAGGTTAAGTAACTGCCCTCAGGTCACACAGCCAGGAAGGAGCAGAGCAGAGAATAGAATCTAGACGTTTCTGACTCCAAAGCCCATGCCCTTACCACGCCTCTAAGACCACCTCCTCTCTGTCCCTTTATTCCAGGGCTACTCATTGAGCACCTACTGTGTACCAGGCGCTATGCTAGGTCCTAGCAAACTCATTTACACAAGGCAGATGTGGTCCCCATCAGCATGCAGCTTACGTTGAGCCGAGGTTCATGATTCCTGAGATGAAATTCAAGAATGAGCCTAGTAACTCACTGAAGGAGAAAGGAGGGCTCTCCCGAGGTGGGGGGGCTGCAAATCTCCATTGCCATCGCCATTGTCCCCTCCTGGAGTAGGGTTTCCCCAAGCTCTAGATGCCACTTCTGCCCTCTGGCCTTCTCCCCAGGAAATGACTTCCTCTTGCTTATCAGGGTTGCTGCTGGTTATCTGGAGGGGCTCCCCCTGGATCCGGCCACAGGGCTTGTCCTGACACCCCTGGCCTTCCTGGACTTCCCCTCATGAGGCAGGGCCTTTCCCAGGAGTTTTGAGTTAATCTCGCCTCACCCATTTGCCTAAGGACACATTTGCCAGTAATTCCCGAACCTCAAATGTTCACCATTTTGCTTTGGATGGAAAAATTAACGAAGGGACGGAAACTGCGATTTTGCCTCCTCCCGCAAACATTTCCAGACTTTTCTAGCCTATCTGCCCATGGGCACATCTAGTTTCAGTTCTCATTTCTAATAAATGTTTACCAAATTTACATCCTTTTTGTGTCATTCAGCTCATTTACCTCTTCTAAGGACACACATCTCATTTTGCTCTTCTCCTTTCTGACCTAGCGTCTTGGTCATCAAAATATTAAAAAAAAAAATTGTTTTGAATCTTCAAATAAATAGATTAAAAACATGCTGTGAACGACTCCTAGGCAAGCAACCATGAGAAAGGGATGCCACAAAATGCCCATTACAGGCTGAGATTGTCCTATTGTATGTGAAAAGGGTGTAAAATTGATCGAAGGGAGCGTTTGGAAACTGTACCTTTAGAAAAATTGATCATTAGGTGATGTGGTCATTAGGCTGAGGGTGGTGGGGCCCTGGGGTTTCAGCCTCAGAGCGGGGGCAGGGGAGGGCATGCTCTGTTACCCCCACCCCAGCTCTTCCTATCGGCCCAGCTGGCCAAAGTCACTCCCTCTAGGTCCTGTTCATGACTAGTCCTCCCTTCCTGCCCGAAGGCTGAGGAGCAGCGCTGCCAGGCTTCTTGAAGGCCCCTGGCAGCCACGAGGGGTGGGACTTGGTGCCCCTCTTCAGCGGGGACCACCACGCGGCCAGTCCAGGTCAGAATAGAGAAGTGGTTCTTCTTATTTTTTGAAGTCGTGAGTCTTTTTGAAAACCTTCCAGAAGTCGTGGCATCTCTCCCCTTTAGAAACATACATGCTCACACAACATATACACACATATAGACACACACATACACACACACACAAGGCTCTAACGTAATATTTTGCACATAATTCTAGGTGAATTTCAGACATGTGAGTCTGTTTAAGGCTTGAGACACGGGGGACGTGGGTCCAAGAGTCCCCCGTCTGTGACTCACCCTGAGATCTCAGTCTAATAGGCGCTGGGCTTCAGAGAGGTGAGGAGAGGGACAAAGGCGAGGGGAGAGGACAGGGGGGAGTAGGGAGAGAGGGGCAGAGACGAGGAGAGCTCAGGAGAGGGGTAAGGAGAGGCAACAGGAATAGAAAGCAGGAGATAAGAGGCAGAGAGACAGAGGTAGAGAAAGAGCAAGAAAAGAAAAGGATGAACGTAGGTGGATCTCCTAGACCTCGAGACTAACAGAGAGAAAAGGGAAGACGGAGAAGGTGGCAGAAGAAGGGGCTGCCTTAAGGGCGGGGCCCTGGCCACAGCCGGGACTCAGCTGTCCCTTGGGGGGGCTGGAGGGAACCTCAGCTGGTCCCTGGGTCTCGGTCTTCTCCACAGGGACCGATGTGCCCATCTAGTGGCCGGCTCAGAAGCTGCCTGTTTATGGGGATGAATTTTGAGACCCCCCCAGCCTGCTCCCAGCGCAGTGCCCGGACTCGCCCTCCTGTCTTGGCTTCAGGGATGAGATGCGGGGGGTAGCAGAGCTGAGGGGAAGCGGGAAGAAGAGGGACTGGCATGACGTGGGACCCACATGCCAGCTCCTATTAAAGTCCCCACGGGCTCCCAAGCCTCCGTGGGCTCTGGGGAGGGGGGGGGGGGCGCTAGAGAGGGCGTTCCGCCAGGGGGCGCCCACAGGTTTCTTTGTTTCTCTCCAAATGCAAAGTTTGCAGTATTCAGGCCGCTGAAGGCCAAAAGGGACAGGGGTTCCAGAGTCACACATCTCACAGCTGATTTCACTTCCTGCCTGGGATGTGGGGAAACTCACTGTGACATGAATGGAGGCCGTACAGACTGCTCTAATCTGTAGGAGAGTGGGGAGGGTGCATGGTTCCAGATCTCCAGTTCCCAAAGCCCCAGGAACAGACACATTGTCCTCCCGCTGACCAGCTGACCAGCCCGCCTTCCTGATCACCTAACTCCCTCCCCCTCCCCCCACTCACCCACAAGGAGCACCCGCACCCTGTCCCGCCCCCACACACTTCCTGAAACGCGCTGTGTTCCCCTGGCCCTGTAGCGGGACTGGGCTCCAACTAGAAGCTCTCCAAGCCCTGGGCGCCCACAGGCCCTCTACTGGGGCGGGAGACCCATCCACCAAGGCCAGGAAAGTAGGCAGAGCCCCAAAGACACAGCCCATGGGAATATGGAAGGCCAGAGAAACAGACCACCCACCAGTGGCCTCATTTGGTGCCAGCTAAGCTGTCCCTTGTTTAGCAAGTGAATTCACCAAAGCTCAGGGAAGCTAAGAAACCAGACCCAAGCCCCATCACCAGGTAGGGGACAGAGCAGGACGCACACTGAAACCCAGGCCCGCCTGCCGCCCTCTCATCCCTCTGCCCCACCCCCCCATGCCTGTCCACCAGGGACACTCCCAGAGGACTGCCTACCTAAAGTGTGACGGCTGAGTCTCTGCAGTGTAGATACAGCCCCCCCACTCTGCCCCGGGGCACCCATCGATGGGGTGAGGGTGGGCTACTCACGAACAGCAGCAGACACTTGTTCTCGCGGACGGCCCCGCAGCAGCCCAGGAAGCCCAGCAGGAAAAGCAGGCCGCCCATGGCCAGGAGGATGTAGGCGCCCGTGATAAGCAGGGGGTTGGCGGCCACGATCTCCCGGAAGCCGGTGGGGTCCACCATGACCCAGATGCCGATGCCCAGCAGGCAGGCCCCGCCCAGCTGCTCCCAGGGTGGGTCAGGAGTGGGGAGAAGAGGCAGACAGGGTGGGGGGGGTGGTTAGGCACTCCACATGCACACCGTTCCCCCCTGCGTGAGGCCCTATGATGTGCCAGGGAGCCCCTAGGAGCCCCAGAGAACTGGGCAGAAACCTGATTTGCCAGAGACCAGTGTCCAAGCAATGCTTTTCACTGTTTTGCATTTTCAGGGTTACCCAGATCTTAAGGGCATCCTCTAAACCCAACATCTGATCCACGCCACATTGTGGGCTGCTGGGGTTCATGTTCCGGGGAGTTTATTTGCCACTTTTAGAGTCTCCTTAAATGTCAGCACTGCAGGATAATGAGGTCACTAGTGCAAGCCTCTGATTCCACACTAAGCGCCAGAGGGGGCCCGTGACTTGCTCAAGGTCACACAGCAAGTTCACGGCAGAGCCAGCACTGAATCCCAGGCTTCTCTGACACAAAGTCCACAGCACACCCTCTGAGGCCTCTACCATGCTAGGGGCTGGGCAAAACGTGGACAGGAGCTGGCCCCTTTGTCCTCAACAGGAGCTCTCATCAGCATGGGCTCACCACACTCAAAACAGCTCCTTGAAAGCCTTCTTGTTTACATCTTTGTGTCTACGGCCCATCCCTCCAGGCCTTACTCATCTTTGGAGAGAGGCAGCTTAGTCCAGAGAAAGGGTGGTGTCTCTTGCCAGCTGTGTGACCTTGGGTAAGTGGTTTAGCCTCTCTGAGCCTTAGCTTCCTCAGGGGTAGAAGAAGATACAAACTCCACCCTGCCTAAGGTGACACCAAGGAAGAAAGGCCAGTGTGGATAGCAATGTTCTTAGCAAGTTTCAGTAAACATCCGTTCCATTTTCCTTAGGGACAGACAAGAACTGGAAGCAGATCTGTTACAAGAGAACAGTTTGGCCTCATCGGGTTTTGAATGGGGTGAAGTATCTGAAATCCCTGTGTGGTGGGAGGACCAGAGGCCCCCAGAGGTCCCCCAGAGGTCCCCCAGAGGCACGCGCCAGCAATGCCAGGCTGTGGCTAAGAGCAAACTAGTGAGCTCTGGGTGGTTGAGAGGGGTCCGCAGGCTGGCGAGCGGAACTGCACAGCTTGGGTCTTGGAGCAGGAGACAATATTTTTAGTACAGGGGTCAGAGCAGGGGAGTGAAGGAGAGGCTGGAAAGACCCATCACTGGGTGGGGAGAAAGGGAAGGCCCACAGGGACTGCTGATTACACAGTGCCCAACGGTCGCCCTGTGCCGGGTCTCACCTTTCTCCTCCGTCCCTTACAAATGCTCTGATAAAAGTTGCCTTCCTGCTCGTTGCTCTTAAGGTTTGGGGGTTCAACAATTGTGTGCTGCTTCAAGGACACAGACTGAACTGCCTGAGGAGATACAGCCCCATTTCTGGTGGGGACCCTCAGCCTTGCCCAGGGCCAGCCAGCTTGGAAGCTGGGTCTGGAATTCACATCTGGAAGGCTCCCTGTGCTTCAGGATTATGGGCAAGGGAAGGACTCCACGAGAGTTGCTGGGATGCATGAAAAAAACAGAAGGAAGAGAGAGAAGAGAGGCAGAGAGAGTCACTCGTGACCAGAAAGGACCTCTCGTTCCCAGCGACCCTGGCCTGGAGGGCATCAGAGGACTTTTACTCACCCACGACCTGGCTGCATTAAGGTCAAAGGTTGAGGTGGGGTCAGGAGAGCTGGGATGGGGGGTTGGCTTAAGACTCCAGGAGTGTGGCTTTGCTCCTGGGAGAGGCCAGGGGCCCAAGCAGAGCCTGCGGGAGTGGGGGGTAGGCTGCTGCCAGCAGGTGGGCTGGGCTGCAGGGCGCTGGGCTGGCCCTCTGAGCAGCTCAGAGTCTCTGGGCTTTCCAGTACCGAATCCATACGCTGGATGCCGATGGAGCTATGCTAGAGAGTGCTGGCACATTCCAGGCACTTCCTAAACGGATCTTGCTTAATTTTCAAAAAAACCTGTTGAGGTAGGTAATGAAGGGATGAAGATACTGAGGTTCAGAGAGGTGAAATGTGTTTCTGATCACACAGCTGGTAAGATGCAGAGCTGGCTTTGAACCCTGGCTGCTCCCAGCCCCAGAGAGGTTTCAGATTACACGGGGGTGGGGGGGGGCGGTGGGTCACAGCAGCTCGGACAGTCCACTCTGAGGCCCGCAGCTGCCCTGGGGCTCAGGGTTGAGGGGGGCTGTCTCAGGGTTGAGGGGGGCTGTCTCAGCTGCCTTCTTCTCCATTCCCTGCTTCTTCCCAACTCTCCACCAGGGGTCTGATCCTGAGGCAGCCGCCAGGACAAAGGCTCCTACCCTTTTGTCAGAGGGCCTGAACCATCCCAGGGGCTGTACCAAACATCTCTCTGTGACCATGGGCTCTTCAGAGTGGGGCAGGCGCCACTGGGGGCCTCTCGTCCAGGAAATTCTGGCTGGCCGGGTCCATTTGCTTCTGGCACTGGCCCCTGTCCTGCCCCCAGGACTCTGCCCAGTGTGACTATTTCTAAGCCACGATCTGTTCTGCCCGCCCAGCAGAGGCCTCAGGGGACCCTGGGCACGTTCCAGCAATACTTACAAATATGAAGAAATTGAAGACGAACATCAAATACTTCATGCAGCTCAAACAGTCGCCTTCCATGGTGTTCTACCTGCAAAAGAGCAAGCGCCTCAGTTTCCCTGCTGGGAGACCCCACCTGGGAAGAGCCCTGGCCCCTATCCCCAGGGGTTCTGAGTGGTCAGCCCTGCCCCTGTGGCCAGTGTTTACTCTCTGGGAGGTAGCTCTTTACCTCGTGGGACCAGAGTTAGGAGTGAGAAGCTCACTCCTAAGGAGTGGAAGCCACCCCGCCTGGGTTCAAGCCTAATTCCTCCAGTCATTTGCTGTGTGGTTTTGGGCAAATCACTCTACCCCTCTGGAGCTTGCTCTTTCCAACCTGAGGAAGGAGATTAAAAAGAGAAGCCTCCTCCTAGCCGAATCGCGAAGGTTCATGGAGATAAAGCTGTGGCACACTTAGAACGGCGTCTAGCAGGTGCCAAGCATCCAGGAGGTCTGCCTTGAGACCCGGCCTGATGGCAGAGGAGAGCCTTCCCTCAGGCTGAGAGCTTTTAGGAACTTGCTGAGGCCATGGAGCCAGATCAGAATCCGGGCCTCATAAACTTCCTGCCTCCCCACACAGCCTCCAGCCTGCAGGACGATCTGGGGCTGTTCCACGGGGCCAGTGGAGGGGTGTCACAGGGGAAAAGAGGGGGGTGAGCGCCTACCAAGGGGTCCAAGCCCTCTTCCTGAGGCCAAGCCCTCCTCATGCCCTGACTATCTCTGTCCTGAGACCTACGGCATCTCACCTCCCTAAGGAGCCTTCCCCGTCTCTGCCTAAAAGTCTGCCCCCAGTAGTGAGTCACTGCATATGATTCCGTTCAGCCAGCATTTACTGTGCATCGACTGTGTGCCAGGCGCCGGAGCCTGAAACCAACAAGATGCAGCCCTTCCGCATCCCCGGGGGAAGCAGGCAGCATCTGCTCTCACGAGTCAGACTTCAAGCCCATAGTCACGTCCATATTCAGTAGTCCGTATTGCCATACTTTCTTCATGACGGCCCCCGGGGGATTAATAAGAGAAGCTTCCTCCCAGCCGAATCTCAAGGATAGGGGAGTGAATTGGGACAGGGGTCTGAGGTCCACAGGAGTTGAAAATACCCAGGCCAACCTCCCCCAGCTGGTAAGGGGCACGGCTGCAGCTCAGCTTGTTCTGAGTCCCGCTCCAGAAGACCCTGGAAGGTGGTCTGCCCTTCTAGGACAGGACGTGGTGCAAAGGGTTCTGGGAGTACGTGTTGGGTGGTGTGAAATGTGGGGGAAGATGGCACTTTGTTTCTTTCCACGGTTTTCCATCCTCCCTCTGGAGAGAACTGGGCTCAGTGTGCCTTGCCCACAAGTAAGCCTGATAAGTCCTGCTTACCCTGGTTGTCGCCAGGCTTATTAGGATTAATCTATACCATCATAATCTCCATTTGGGGAGCACCTGCTGTGTGCTAATATTGTGCTGAGTGCTTTCCACCTATGATCTCATTTAAATCTCCTAACGGCCAATGAGGTGTGGGCACTGGTTATGGCAAATTTTCAGGTCAGCCTGGCAAGGTGTATGTGATTATCGGTTACAGAGCGTGCAGGAAGCAATGCTAAGATCTGACACCGAAGCCCATGCACAGTGCCTGGGACACAGCAGGCTCAGCAAATCTGCCCTCTGCCAATCCCAGACCATAACCCGATGCCCTCCCAGCAAGGAAAGCCTCATAGATGGAGCTACACTCGTCTCCTGCATTCCTAGCTCACTGCACTTGGTGATGACAGGACCAGCCCCACGTGGCACTTTGGTCGAGGCAAGCAGATTTTTAAAAAGTACATTTGAGGGGCGCCTGGGTGGCTCAGTGGGTTAAGCCGCTGCCTTCAGCTCAGGTCATGATCTCAGGGTCCTGGGATCGAGTCCCACATCGGGCTCTCTGCTCGGCAGGGAGCCTGCTTCCTCCTCTCTCTCTGCCTGCCTCTCTTCCTGCCTCTCTGCCTACTTGTGATCTCTGTCAAATAAATAAATAAATAAATCTTTAAAAAAAAAAAGAGAGAATTATATATAAAAAAAAAAAAGTACATTTGAATCCATGCAGAGAAAAGCAGAGGCAGACCCTGCCGTTGGGGAAGGGTGTGCAGAAAAGGCTGGTGCCTCTCATCTCCTCTCCTTGTGGTTTTTGCTGGTGAGCCAAGCATTGACCTTGGCTGGGCAGTGGCCATGGCACCACTTTAGGCACCTGGGAGTCCACGAGGAAGGTGCTGGGTCAGGCAGGCAAGGGCTCTGGGGCCCAAAGGCTTCCCTCCTTTCGTTGCCCAGCTCCTGCCAGCTGCTCTGCTCAGCTGATCGTGTCCGATTGAGGCCAGAGCCGAGCAGGGGACACTGAGGCAGGGCCTAGAACTTCCGAGCCAGATGCGCTTTCTTATTTTATCGGGTGGCAGAACCCAATGCATCAGGAGACACCATGACGAACCCAAGACCGCTCCAAGAGAAAATCAGGCAGTGACCCTGAGCCGAGGGATCCAGGCTTGAAGCCTTTGGGCTTCCAAAGTGCCTGGCCCAAGGGCTTTTCTTAGATCAGGTGAGAGAAGGGGAACACAGGGTTCCTGGGGTCACCTGGGGTCACCCGGCTGGTCGCCACCCCTGGGAATAAGGACATGAGCATTTAGTAGGTGTAGGGCCCCATCCTCCACACTAGACACGTATGAACTCACAACAACCTACGAGATTAGTACAATCATCATCCCCATTTTCTAGAGAAGAAAACTGAGGCAGGGAGAGGCTAGGCAACTTGCCCAAGGCTGCAGCTGGTGAGTGGGGAGGTTGAGATTTTAACCCAGGCCGTCTAATTTGGAAGAACAAAGGATGGAGGGCATGCATATGTGTGTGTGTGTGTGTGTGCGTGTGTGTGTGTGTGATGCTTCTTTCCTTCACTGAGCTGTAGCCTGACTTCATGAAGTGCCATCTGCCTCCAAAGCTAGAATCTGGTGACCCCACCCACTCCATCCCAGGGATGTTTCAAGCGCCCCCAGCCTCTCTGCTCCCACCTCCTCTCTCTCACCCACATGTGGCCTCGGCCCAGGCCTGGTCTCCCTACTTCCAGCCACACCCATTCCAGCCAGTGATCCCAGAGGGGCCTTTCAGCAAGGCATGTCCAGCCACATCATGTCCCCCGCGAACCGCCTAGGCTCTCCAGGAGACCAGCCGCCCCCTACCTGTGGACAGCGAGGTCCTCCAAGACCCCCACAGCCACCTTTTTGTTCTCCTTGCCCCATCGCCAACATCAAAGGACAGTCCCCGGAGCTCACTTAGTGCCTCCACTCAAGCTAATCCCTTCTGCTCCTCCCTTCCCACCTAATCCCTGTTCATCCCTCAAGGCATCACCTCCTGCCCTGACAGCGCCCCCTCCCCCCAGGCCTGTCCCTGCCTTCCCAGGAGCTCCCACGGCCTCTGCTGATCTCCACCGCTGCCCCCTCCACACACACACACACACACACACACACACACACACACACACACACACGCTGTGTGGCATTACGTCACCAGCCTGGAGGCGTGGGATGGCAGCTGTGTCCTCCTCCTGGGGCGCAGCAGGGATTGGTACGTGGTCTGGATTGCACAAAACCTGGCCACATAGCGAATGTTAATTAAACAGCCTGGGCAGGAAGCCTGGTGCGAGGCTAAGGGCTTTGTGGGTAGCGCGTCTTTGTGTCCTCCGACCCCTCCAGCAGTTAGAAGGAGGGGGGCATGAGGATCCGCACAAGCAGGGGGGCTCCCAGCTTCCTCCTTTCCTCTCTCTGCTGTGCCCTCCAGAGTGAGCACAGTCCCCACGTGGCTCCTTCTGATGCCCCATTGGCCTGTCTTTCTCTCCAGATCTCCCGATAGGCAGGATCAGGAAGACCTGGCCCTTCCTTTGTCCTGGGACCCACCCTCCCAGCGGGTAGTGGGAGGGCTGAGATTCCTTGGGGACCCCCAGATCTGGCTGGCCAGCTGTAGAGCCAGCCTGTCTTCCGATTGGTCTGCGCCGGGGCCCACCTGTACTTGACCATCTTGACCCTCATCCTTAACTGTGGTGATCTCTGTCTCCTCCATCAGCCCTCAGCTCAGGCTCTCTGCCTCCAGGGCAGCTCCCCAGGAGGCCATCTCCAGGCTCACCTACAGCGGTGCCCCATCTCCAGCCTTCTAGAAACAGCATGTCACCTGAATTTAAACATCGTGGTTCTGAGCATAGGCTTTGGAGTTGAACACACCTGGGCTCCGATCTTGGTTCTTCATCTTTCTACCACTGTGTCTTTGCTAAATGACCCAAACTCTGGGAGTCTCAGTTTCCCCGCCTGCAAGAATGGACATCAAGGGCCCACATCGCAGCATGTGGTGAGAAGTCAGTGCCTTGCTGGCCTGGAGCAGGGTGGACAGCTCTTCCCACGGTCACACCAACCCAGCAGGTATACGGGACTCTCTGAGCTCAGGACCCCAGGACAGTGCCCTAAACCCTAGGTCCTGCATTCCGACCCCCCTCTTCCTTTGGTATCAGACTGACCCAACTCCACACGTCTGCTGAGACTCAGCACTCTCATGTGCCAGCTCCACAGAGTGCGTGCCTAGACTCTTTCAATGTTCCCACAAAGTGAGAAGCACTGTCCCTTGTACAGATGAGAACACCGAGGCTCAGGGAAGCCAAGCACCCTGCCCAATATCCCAGGGCTTGTAAGCACGCCGCTCAGCTCACTCCACATCCTGTGCTCCACCTGGCTCTGGGGGCAGCTTTCAGATAGAGAGAAGGGCAGAAGGAGCACTGGACTGGGAGTCCAGAGCCCGAGCCTCCTACCCTGCAAGTCACTTCCTCTCTCTGGCCTCAGCATCTCCCTCTGCAAAATGATGGAGCAGTTTCACGACTTGTCAGTTCCTTCCATCAGGTTTGAACTTGAACTGGATGGGCCTCTGGAAGGCAGAAGGGACAGCCTGACTAAGGCGCTGGGTGTCTGCAGGGGTCCAGGCTCTAGCAGACCCCTCCTCAACCCACTGAGGCAAAGCTGCTCTCCATGGCAGGGCCTGGCTTTGACTGGCTCTGGCTTTGTAGCAATTAAGGGGCATAATAAATATGGCAGCTCATAAACGGGCTACCTATATTTATTACGTACCGCGCTCGTTACAGATTACATCTAATGGGTAGCTTGCGGCGTGCTGGGCTCCTAGACATATGTAGTAAAGGGAGTGTGTCTCCTGGGAAGAAGAGCCTCTGACAACCTCAGAGGTGAGCAGGTAGAAAAAAAGAGATGATGGGAGCCAGAGGGATGAGGGAGATCCAGAGGCCAAGTTTCCACTCCAGGGTGAGGGGTGTGAGTGCAGAGAGGGTGTTGGGGCCTGACCAGGGATTGAATCCCACCCCACCAAGCCTAGCTGGTGGCGGGGGGCAAGTTCCTAAACCGTATACATCTGCATTTCTTTGTCTTTAGAATTAGTATAAAAATGATGGTTTCCATGCGATGCATGGAAAATACAGAGCGCAGGGCTCAGTAAAATGACAGCTGATGCTAGAACAGCCAGTTATCAGCGGGCGGATATTAAATTCTTACCATGGGCCAACGGATAGGCACAATCTCAATCCTCCTAAAGTTCCAGGATAGAGGTAATGTCATCTCCACTTATCAGGTGAGGAGATTGAGGCTCAGAGAGGTGCCATCACTCATCCACACTGTGTGACTCATGTCACCCAGCACAGAAGTGCCTGAGTGTCTGAGTCAGGATTTGAACCCATGTCTGTCTTCATCATCATTTTCGATAAGTGCTAATTCCCTTGCCCCCTTCACCTACTCTTCTCCACGATTCAAGCCTGTCTTCATACCTCCAAGGCCACCTCATTTCTCCCTGTCCAGGGCAATCAGCCTTCTGGGTCATTAGCCACCGCCAGGGTGAAATCACAAGACCGATGCCTGTCAGTTCCACCTGCCACCAGGCGTTTCTGAGTGTGGGACACATCTCCTGAGCCAACTAGCAGGACAAGAGGGACGGGAACCCCTGGTACCTGCCTGGGTCCTGTGAGAGCTCCAGTCACCCACAATGCCTTTGGAAGTTAAGCGAATCACAGCCCAGGGTGGGGACAGAGACAGTCTCCGGAAGGTGAGCTGGGAAGAATCGTGAAACTATGAGGTCCAAGGGCTTAGCTGTTTCTCAGAAATGATGTTCAAAGGCACTTATGAAGGAGCAAGGGAGGTCTCTCTGCTGAAGGGAGAAGATACACCCTCCCTAGGGCCGGGGGTGAAAGGCCCACTGGGGTTTCCTCAAATCCCTGGAGGTGACAGGGACCTGGTGGGGAGCCTGGCCCTTTCACTTTCCAGCCTCACAGCCTTGGACAAGCACAGAGCTTCTCTGGGTCTTTCCTTTCACATCTGTGAAATGGGGCCAGGAATGCTGGCCTCCTCAGGAAATCGTCTGCACCGAAGATTGAACGGGCACAGACGCAGAGCTCCTGGCACCACGCCTGGCACTCAATGGCTCTGTCCGTTCTTCCTTCCCTGCCCCCCAACCCCCCACCGAGGCGGCTCCTCTCCCTCCTACTCTCCCAGACACCAATACACAGGCCAAGTTCCCCACAGAAGGACAAGAGAGGACTCAGATACGGAGGAGGATTTCTGAGTGGGGAGAGCGGTTCTCAAACGGGATTCCCCGAGACTAACAATTTCCTAAAGCTATTTTCAGGATTGCGAATAAACACTCAGAAACCATCTGCTCGGCACCGGCTGCCTCAAGGGGCAAGGAGCTTGGGTTTGGGGGGCAATTAAACCAGCCCAGGGTGGGGACCCTACTTCTTGGGTTGTTCAGAAGTTCTGGCCCCCCGCTATGTATGACTTTGCCGTACAAAAATGCAAGAAAAACTGCAGTGTATACCCAGGAAATGACTGGTAAAGGCGGCACTGTTTGCTAGAGAAAATCCTTTTATGTCTTGGGTCCCAGAGGGATGAATTGTGGGAGTCGATGTTTTAGGCAGAATCTGCTTCGTGTGCGTTCAACTCCCCACGTGCAGGGGAGTGGGCGAGGAGCTGCGGTCCCAGCTGCCCTTCCACGCAGGGGTCCCGCCCCAGGGTGAGCATGGGGGTGGGCATGGGGGGCTTGCTGTCCTGGATCTCATGGTCTCAAGGCTCCTGTTATGGTGTACCCTCTCCTGGCCTAGTGACGGCTCTGGGCTCACAGACGAGTGTTTCATCGTACAACGTGACCCCAGACACAAGTGACCATTTCTCGTACAATGAAACCAGGTGGCTCAGAGCTTTAAGGGGATTTAAGTGAAACTTTTCATTTCCCTAACAGAAGTTCTTAGTCATGAGCTGGTAGTGCAGCTCTGACCAGTCGGCTCCCCTCACTTTGGAAGCAAGAAAAGAGGCTGAGAAATGGAAAGAGGGTGTGGCCAAGTCAGCAGACCAGTTAGCGATGGATGTGAGCCAAGCGCCCCGGTCTACAAAGGCCAGGTCAGGGCCCTGGGAAAGCGCTCCTGGCTCAGTCCTGTGCTTGCTGATCTCGGTAGCATGAGTATCCCCTTGTTAGAACTCATGCTCCTTGAAGACGGGGACTTGGTTCATCCACCGCCTGATTTCTAACATCCTGAGCAGTGCCTGGCACACAGTGGGTCCGCCATTCAGACGTCTGAATGGGTGAATAGTGGGAAAAGAGAAACTGAGACAGAAAACAGCGCAGATCTTGCAAATCAGAGAAACAAAGAGCGGTCAGAAAGAGAGGGAGAGACAGAGAAAGGCAGACGGCAGGCGGTGACGTGGGCCAAGACAGACTGAGAAAGAGCTGAGGACGAGGCAGGGCATTGTCAGGGGACAGGGCAGCGGTACACAGGGAGAGCGGGGCGCCAGGGCTGTCTTCTTACCTGGGCAGCGCTTTGGGCGTCAGCAGGACAGAATCTCCCGGTCAGAGGGGCTCTTGTGTGTTCTTTTATTGGCCCAGCTTGTCCTAGAAGGGGAAGATATTCAATTACTATAGGAAGTCAGTAAGGAGCAGCCACGTTCTAGAAGCTGTTTATGAAAACCTGCCCTAAGGAGGCACACAGGGCAAGTGTCTTGCTAATCTGGGTCCATTAGCGCTAATGAAAAGCTCTTGGCATCTGGGCCCACTCCAGCTGGGGAGGCCTGCGCGGGGTGCCTGCCCTCGGCCCAGAGGGGGAACCACAGCTTTAAGACACTTTCAGCGTCTGGCACAGGCTCGGTCTGCACTGACACACCGCATGCGGCCAAGGCACTAGGAGGACAAGCGGGCGTGGTGACCCACACACCTGGACGTCACCTGGGCACCTGTGGGGAGGCCCCAGCAGAGAGTGCCAGCAGGGGTGTGTTCCGCAAACCCCCCTGCCCCAGAAATCCTGGCTCCTGGGGGAGAAAAGCAGATGCCGGAAAGCGTTGCTTCGGGCTCACAGAGGACTTAGCCTTCTGGCCGGAGCCAGACCGCAGCAGTGGAAATAAGGGTTGCTCTCAGTTGTCCAAATGGGCCAGATGGAGGCTCGTGTCCAGCCACACCTAGGAGTATCCCATGGCCTGGAAAAGTGAGGCTGTGGAACTTGGGTGGCAAGGGGCATTCTCATGGCGGGGGTTGGGGGAGACTTGGGGGTCTCGGGGGCCCGTTGAGATCCCTTCCCGTTCACATCAGCGGAGGGCTGGTGGACGAAAGACTCCTCTCCATCCACACCTGTACCAGCTCAGGAGACACATTTGAGCACCTACTGTGTGCTGGGTGCCATGTTAGGAACGGGGACATGTGTGAGCCCCCACGGTTGGTGGTGTTTGGGACTGGAGACGCCAGTAAGCTCGCCCTCTGTGTCGGGCGGTGGAAGAAATTAGAGGAGACAAACAAAGGGAAGACAATAGGGCTGGGAACTAACTAGGGAGACTAACTGTCCACGGGTGTAACTCCATTCCACTAGGGGCAGCAGGGCGGAAGAGTGGTTCTCAGGGAAGGGGCGGCCCAGGGGAGCAAGTCTCCAGGAAGCATGGAGGTGAGGCCAGGCAGAGGCCAGCAGGGACCTCCCTCCCTCCTGACAGCTTGTGGATGCCCTGGGAGCCGGTACCTTGATTTGGCTCAAACACACCCACATGGCAGACTTGTCACCTGCCTGCCTCTGGATCTGCCCCAGAACTTTGGGCTACAGGTCACATGTGAGCTCGCTGGGCGCTCATGACACCTGAAAACAAGGATCCCACAGGCACGGCTGTTTCCCAAGAGGAAGCCCTGCCTCCTTGTCATGGGTTTTCCCTGCCCCATTGTATGGTGGCTCCTGGTCTGAAATGGGCTCACCCCTCTTTGCGGTTCCGACTGCCCTGAAGAGCCTCCCATCTGTCTTTGCCCCTCTTGCTCCCCCAGCCCAAAGCCCGGTGCCTGACTTGTTTCCTGACCCAGCAAAGAGCTGCACGAGGGGATGCTGGCAAAGGGTGGCTGAGGGATGCCTGCCACATGTGTGCCACCACAGCTGGGACGGCACCTGCCTCAGCTGGCTCCCTGGAGACCTTCAGAAAGTCACTGACCCTCCCTGAGATGCCAGGCTCTTCTCTGAAATCTGTGATTCTTGATTTCAAAGGGGGTTGTAAGCATTCATGATATGGGGGCAACCAGGGGGCAGTCCGTTAAGCATCTGACTCTTGGTTTCAGCTCAGGTCATGATCTCAAGAGTCCTGGGATCGAGCCCTGAGTCTGGCTCTGCGCTCAGAGTGGAGTCTCTCTCTCTCTCTCTCCCTCTTCCTTTGCCCCTCCCCCCTGCTCATGCTTTCTCTCTCAAATAAATAAATACATCTTAAAAAAAAAATTCGTGATATGAAGCTTGTGAAATTGACTGATATGATACAAAAACCCTTGGAAACCTCCGAGCACTCTTCCCATGGGGAGCTGGTATTACTAGCACCATCATAAATCAGAAGTAAGTGGAGTCATCAGTGGAGGTGGGCATAGGTGAGAACTGTGGCAAACGGTCTGGTTGGGATGGCTATAAACATCTTTCCCCCAAGTGGCTCCAAACTCCGCTACAATTTGCGGTAATTGGCTCTAACGGTAACTCACAGTGCGGTGTGCTAACCACGTAGCAGCGTCTGCTAAGTACTTCTCCTCTGTTCCCCTGCATGCTCCATGCCTATGAGGTCGGCGCCGCTACTATCCCGTGTTCCATACGAGGCAGATTGAGAGAATGGTACGAACTGGCCTGAGTTTGTTCCCATGGCCAGCCAGACATGGCCACGATTCAGGCATAAGCCGCTGGACTCCAGACCAGAGCTCCCGACAAGACACCAGCCCCTGGAGAGGGCACCCGAAAGAGGAAGAGCTACGCCTTGGGCTTCAGAATTTCCAATCTGGGGCTGCTCTGTCCTGAATCAGGCAACCAGGCAGACTCCCAGGGAGCCAGCCAGCATTGTTCCCTGTGCCAGCTGGAGGCCCCAGGGGGATGACCCAATCCCGCCACCTCTTGACAGATGGGAGCCCTGAGGCCCAGAGAGGGGCAGAGACGGGTGAGGTCACGCAGCAGTGCCGCGGGGTTCTCCTGTGCAGGCCCCTGCCTGGGCCAGACAGCTTTATTAACCTTGCCCCTCCTACCGCCTGGGATGGCGGCTCCATCCCATCTGCACAGTGCAGGCCTGGGAGGGATCCTCTGATTAAGGAGAACAGCTCAGTTCATAAATCACTCCTTTTACTCTCACTGCCCTCGGCCCCCCCGGGCATAATTTCTGGAAAGAGAGAAAGAAGGAGGCAAGTGGACATGAGCAATGGAGAAGCCTCATGGGAGGAAGCAAAATGCCGGTATGGGGTGGGTTAGAGAGCCCAGAAGACTCTTGCAAGAGCCCTGGCCAGGTGAGGCGCTGTGGGCCAGGGCAGAGCCTCAGTGTCCCCCTGGAGCCATCACACCTGCAGCAACCTAGCTTCCCCCCAGTAGGGCTCTGCCCCGCCAAGCTGCGAGACCTGGGCCAGTCTGCCTCCTCAGCAATCGTCTCCTCACCTGCAAGATGGGGGTTTTCAGAGTTGCTGGTTGGCGGGGGTGGGGTGGGAGGGTGGGGGGAGGGGGGATGATGGAGCTGAAAGCACTTTGGTGGCTGCACACCCAGTTCCTTCCTTCCTGCATGGCAGGACCCCGCTAGTGCCAGCCCTGGGCGTGGTCCCAGGCACAGACACCAGTGGCTTTCCTTCCGCAAGGGCTGACTCAAATCTAGTGCCTGGTCACAACCCCACGCTCAGAGAGGAATGTTAACAGCCATCCCAACCAAGTGTTTTGGGCCCCCCTAAGAAGCAACGGTGGGGCTGGAGAGGGCGTTCGGAGCTGGGGAGGCCAGGGTCCAGGGAGCACCGGGCCCTGATAAGGCACTGGGTCACGGATGTTTACCTAGAGCAATCCTACTCGATCCCACAAAAGGCGCTGCAAAATAGATGATGCCACCGTTATGCCCCTTCACAGCCTGAGAGACCAAGGCACCTCGGGGCTAGAAAGTTCCCGGAGCCAGAACCGATCCGAGATTTGCCAGACTCTGAGACCTATGTTTGTTTCCTTCATCAGGACACGCACGGGGCAGAGGCTTGTCAGGAGAAAAATGATTCTTGCCATCAGGTTCAAGGATAAGGGGGGTGGGGGGGGGAGTTATTTGCTCGCTAGCTAGGCCCGCTGGGCCTCCTCCCAAGACAGACAGTCTCATAAACAAGCAATTGGCACGAAATCCTGGCGTGCCTAGTGATGGCACAGACACGGGGACATGGACACAGCTGAGCGGGGGCTCAAATCTAATTAGGCTCCTGGGGGCGGCGCCATGAAGGTTAACCAGGCACAGCCTTCCAGGGATGCAGTGGGGTCCCAGAAGACAGCCAGCCTCCCCTGTTCCCCAGACTCACAGAATCCTGGATGTCGAGGGGACAGAGCCTCTGATCCACAGGGTCTGGGAAGGCCCCATGTCTAAGGTGTGAATTGAGTTAGGCCTGGGTGCTTGATCCCTGCTCAACCCTTTCCCCTATCCCAGAACCCCCATGGGGCTGTTTCCATCAGAGACTCTTCAAAGAAGGAAGTGCCTCAGTGAGGGTGACCTCCAACTGCCTCTTTTCTCAGTGGATGCTGAGGCCCAGAGAGGTCCAGGGTCTTGCCCAAAGTCACACAGCACAGCTGGAAGCAGGAGCTCCTGATTTTAAGTCCACCGCTCTTCCCCGACCCCAGGCAGCCTCCCAAGACTGACACCTGAATTCATTTGGCTCCTGAAAGGACACAGCGCATGCCACGTGAGTGAATCCCCCCATCACCCAGGAGATGGGCATTTCAGCTCCACCAGCAAAGAAACTGAGGCTCAGAGAAGTAATCTCAATGGTCCAAAGTCACACAGTAGGTTGGAAGAAGGGTTAGGACAGACAAAGCAGGATTCCTTGTCCTTCTGCCCTGGCTGTCTTCCGGAGGTGTGGCCCTAGGGACTTTGGGCCTGCTGAGGCCCATAGTAACCTTTGCCACAATGCACACTTTCCATTCCCTCCATGGATCTGGGCTGGACTGAAGCCACAGAAGGGGTCATGCCAGACACAGGACAATGGGTCCATCTTCCTGCCTTGGTGCTCCAACGGCCTGTTTGCAAAGGCCTCTGGGGACAAAGGTGTGCACCCTCCTGCAGAGACTTTCACTTGCCACAGTCAAGGGGCTAAAAACAAGGCAACCATTTTGAACCTGGGCGTGAGCAGAGAAGAGTGGTCATTCAGTGTGCCAGCCACAGGATTTGGCCTTAGGACACCAGAGCCCAAGGGCTGGGAGGAACAAGGGCAGGACAAGTACCAAAGCCAGCCCTCCTCCCAAAGTCCTGCGCTGTCCTTGGGCCTCCCTGAGCCCCGGGGAAAGGTTCCCTGACAGCCTGCCCTGGGATCTGGGGAAAGGGAGGCAGGAGGAGGAAATGAGAGGGCATTCCAAGCAAACAGCAAGGCTCCCAGGCCCCAGGGGACATCGTTGCGGGACGGTGACAGGGACACTTGGGTTCTGAGAGATGGTGTAGGTTCCAAGAAATGAGGAAGAAAGCCAGCCTTCCAAGGAGGGAGCAGCCAAGAGATTTTAATGATCTGGAATTAAATTCTGCCTTTGGAGAGAGCCTGCAGCTTGGTGGGGGCGGGGGGGGGGGCGGCGGGGAGGCCACATCTTTCCTGCTTCCCCCAGAGATCTGCGATGGAGATCTAGGAGAGTGGTCAGTGTCCCCTGGTCAGGCGCGGGTGCTCTGGGCCTCCCAGGCGCCCCGTCCCCCACCCCTACCCCACCAGCCCTCCGGTCGCTTTCAAGGAGCAGAGTCTACACAGAGACCAGGAGGAGGCCTACAGGCCCAGCATCCTAGCCAGGCTTGCTTCCTGAGGGGCACCCACAGGAAGAAGTGTTGGGGGAACAGCCTCTCCTCTCAGTTTTCTAGTGTATCCCGTGCTGTCTGGAGGGACGCTACTCCAGAAAGGAGGTCAACCCCATCCAGTGGCCAAGGACACAGGCATGCGGGGCAGGGATGCGGGGTTGGGGAGGGGACCTGTCTAAGGGCACACAGCACAGTCAGGGGCGGAAGACATCGTCCGGACCCCCCAGCTTGGATGGTCCCTGCCACACGCTGGGAGTGGCCTCGAAACTCTGCCCGGGGAAAGCCCACAGGAAAGGTTGAATGTGGCTGTGGCTCCACGACAGGAAGGGGCAGGGAAGGGGGACACCAGACGTGCTGTCTGAACATACCACTGTTGCCGAGCCTCTCCCACAAGACAGAAGCCCTTGGGTGGCCAGAGCTGTGTCTCCCGCCTCCTCTGAGTCCCTGCAGGGGACACACAGGGTATTGGCTGGGGTATTACCGATCTAATAACTGCTCCTGCTTCCTACGTGCCAGGGATGGTGCTGAGCCCTGTTCCCAACATCACCATCAATGGGCCAACTACTCCCAATTCATTGGGGAGTGCGGAGAAGGTGAGTGAGCTCAGAGAAGCTGAGTGAGCATCCCACAGTGGCCCAGCTGGCTTCAGACCCCCGAAGGCTCACTGCTAGGGGCTGAAGCACTGACTGGCTGATGGGCTCTTAGACTGCTCGGGGCAGAGCCAGTGGTGAAGAGAAGGAGCCGGTGGGCATGAGGGAGTCCTGGGTTCAAGTCCAGAAACCCTGTGTTGCCTCCCCTCTCTAACCCATTTGCCACAGCCAACTGCATCTCTAAGCCTCAGTGGGGAGCAGGAGCCCCTAACCCTCCCTCCATTCCCACATTTCATCCCCCTTCAGGGCCTGGAGCTCCAAGAGACCCCTTGAAAGACTTTGGTAATCCATCCCAAAATATGCAGGGCTGTTGCTGGGGCAACCTGGCTAGGCTACACAGACCGGATTTAAATATTTAATAGCTTCTGGGGTATGAAGGGGGCCTGGGAACAGGGCGGAAAAGGGCACAGGTCTGAAGAGGGGAGGAGGGGTGTGGGGGGAGGGGGGAGAGGGGGAAGGATCAGGGGAGCCCTGGCATCTCCTGCCAGATAGGACCCCCACCTCCCAGGAGGGGGAGGGTGCTGAGGGCTCCAGGCTCTGTGGCTGCCGCTAATGTCCCACAGGATAAAGCAGACTAGGACTGGGAACCAGGCAGTGGGTGAGACCCAGAATTCCACCAGCAGGGGAAGTAGGGTTAATGAGGGCAGGTGCAGGGGGGTTCTCTTGTAGGTGGACAAGAGAAACTGACTTTTTAAAAAATAGGGCCTACTGTCCAGTGGCCACCATGTGACATTCTTGCCTGCTCTCCTTTGAACTTCACTATCATTCTATGGGGCAGGCTTAGTATTGGTCCCAAGTCACAGCTGAGAAAAGTGGGATCAGAGACATGCAGTGACTGGCCCAAAGCCACACAGCTGCCAAGTGGCATACATGAACTCAAGGCAGTGGGCTCCAAAGCTGGTGCTTTTTCTGCTCCATCTATCGGGATTCAGGGCCAGAAACACTGCTTCCACTGGTAGCAGCAACGGCTAGCATATACGAAGTTCATTTTATGGGCCAGGCAGCACATTAAGGGCTTTGCATGCCCTAATCCACTTAACTCTTATGATGACACTGGGAGGTAGGCACTGTTAGACCCATTTCACAGATGTGGAAGCTGAGGCCTCCAGGGGAAGTAAGACAGCAGCATCACAGGTAAGCAGGGGAGGCAGGATTCAGGCCCGCCGCTCCCGGTCCACTCTGGAGCTGGTTCTTTTCATCCAGTTCTCTTACCCCACATTCAGAAATGTGTGTAAGAAAAACAATAAATGAATTAAAATCAAACTTAAAGTCCTTTTTTGTTTTGTTTTGTTTTTTTGCCCCGGAGCTTTGACCGCATCCTCCAAAGTTGGATAGGATGGCAAGAGGAAATTCTTCCAACGACTTAGCAATATGAGCCAGCTTGAGGCTTGCCTTCACTGACTTGCTCTCCACACAAGGCACATGTGCAGAAACCCACACGGACCACAACGCGACCCAGCCACGCAGACCTGCGCTCACAGACAGACACACGTGCTCGGACACATGTACAAATAAATACCCAGACAGATAGAGCTACGTATACACAGACCAGAAGGCACACGTGCACACACACACACACACACACACACACTCACAGACAGGTCGACTGGGTCCTTTCTGCCTGATTGAATGAACTACAGTATCACAAAAAAGACAACCAGAGTCATCTGGCCCACACCTCTGCCAACGTCAAGGATAGCTAAACAGGCAAACCGAGCTGAACTTAGTCTTAAAGATCTTCCATAAGGGGCATAAACCCGTGATTTTATTCTGATGTCTCCTCAAGGAGGGAAGTCCCTCCTGGCATCTAAGGAAATTCTGTCCGGCTTGACATCAATCACAAGCACAATGCTTTCCCTCAATACCCCGCTTTACCCCCCCCAAAGCCCTCCCAAACTTACGCCCTTCCTTCTTCCTCACAACTATCCAGCAAGGCAGGCAGGGTGGAGATGATTTTAATTTACAAGGAGCAGGGTTCAGAGGAGTTAAGGAGATGATTTTAATTTACAGAGAACTGGGCTCCCTGTAACTCCCTGAGCAGGGCTCACAAGAGTTAAGGAGCTTGCCTGAGGTGACACAGCTCCTGTTCAAGGTGGGTGTGGATCCCAGGTGTGGTGCCTTCCCTTTGGCGGCCATTATTTCAATGACCTGGGTTGCTGTCAATGTCCTATCAATTTCGCTTTGCTCCTCTCTGCCCTGAGCTTCTTAGTATCTCAGCCTATGTGTTCAGTGAGGGGACTTCTCTGGTCCTGGCTCATGTCCATCCTGCCTATGTGATGCCTGGTGCAGCATGGAGGGGAGGCCCCTCAAAGCTGGGTTATCCCAGGTGATCCTGAAGCTTCCCTATCCCGAGTTAGCGGGTTTCCTGTACTGGGCCAGACTGGGTGAGGCTCCCCGCTCCTTCTCCCCCAACGGGGTGGGAATCCCTGAACTCCCCTCCCCCCCCACGGCCCAGGAACTGTCCCTGGAGCAGAAATCAAGCCTGCTCCCTCCCCCTCCTAGCCTCCTGTCCAGGGCGGTCCTTGCCGCAGTTACATTTGCTAGGCAATAAATATTAGAGGCACTGGGTCTTCCCAGGGCAACTGCATTGAGTCTAGTCACCTGGCCTGAATTAGGGAGGCCACAACCCCTTCCCATAAGGAGAATGACTATAGGTATGTGCAGCTCAAATTTTGGAGGGCAAACACCCAAAAAACCGAGAGAGACCGTGTCAAAGCTCCTGTCTGGCTGAGAAGAGCCTGTGAGGAAATGAATCAAAGAAAAACCTGGGGCGGGGCCTGAGCAGAGGGACAGGCTGGAGTCAGAGAGCCCTGTTTTCTTTCCTCCCCATAAAAAATTAACCCAGCTGCTCCTCGGAGGAGGGTCCTGAAGAAGGATGCAGGTCAGGGGTGGGGGAGGGAAAAGGCTGGGCTTGGGTGGAGACAGGGACCGGGGGTGTGGGGGGGTGGGGGCTCAGACAACGGGGAATGAAGGCATCCTCCATCCTCCACAGAAGCCCGTCACCAACCCCACCAAACATCATTACTCTCAAGCCAGGAAAGATGCTGGCAACCTTGCCCGGAAGCTTTGGGGGTGAACAAGCATTCGGTCTTATGGGGCGCCCCAAGAGGATTTCTGCTTCCTTCTGACAAAATCCTAATAATGAAAAATAAAACTTCATCAGGTCCTGGTTTCTCCATCTGTCCAATAGCATAGAAATCCCCACCTCGAGTTCTTCCCATGAGCTGGTGCTGGGCAGGATGGAAGACCTCGGGAAGGGGACAGAAGAGGATCTGCCAGGGACTCATCTGAGGCAGAGGTGGCAACTTTTTCCTTAAAGAGCCAGACAGTAAATATTTGAGGCTTTGCAAACATATTGCTTCTGTCACAATGATTCAACTCTGCTTTGTTGGAGAAAGTGGCCACAGATCACATGTAAAGGAATGGTCATGGCTGGGGGCCAACCCAAGTTTATTTATAAAAAAAAACAAGGCAGGATTTGGCTCACTGATTGCAGAGCCCTGGCCCTAAGGAATATTTGGGGACTGACCTTGGGTTAAAACAGCAGATTAGAAGTGAATGTGCCCCCCCCCCCCCCCGCAACCACTCAGCAGGGGGCAGAGAATGGGAGAGAACAGGGCCCGGTGTTCCGAGAACTGGGTTCCAGCCCTGTGTCCAGGCTAGGCAGCTGCTGTCAATTCATAACACCTCTCTGAGCCTCAGTGGCTTCACTGGGCACACAAGGATACAGATGGAAGCAACTCCAGGTTATGGGGAGGGCCCAGGATATGGGGAGGACCTAAGCTCCCCCTAAGGTTATGGGGAGTGCCTAAGGGGGCCCGTGTGGGTGGAGAGCAGTGCCCTCAGCAATCAGCAAACCCTGGCCTAGAGGCTAAGTTAACCACAGCAAGCAGGGCTCTGGCTGTGCCTCTGGCAGCTAGTCAGGGGTGGCATGTGAGGGTCTGAGTGTCTGAGGGTCTGAATAGCCCTTGGGGGAGCTTTCCAGCTGAAGGGGCTGGAGGAGTTGGAACTGGTCACCCTCTGATGCACCTGGCCCTACTGTCTTGTCTGAATCCTGGAATGCATCCTTTGTCAAGCACTCTTTGGAGTGGGGCTCCCCTGCACCAGGACTGCCAGAGGACCAGGAAGGCTGACCCCATGGACGTGGCCCTGCTACTGCTGAGTCCATCACATGGAGATACCATGTCTGGCCAGCCCTGGTGGGCCTGCCTGCTGCGGGTCTTCTGTGGTTCTAACAAATGACAGATGACCCAGGCAGAGCCTATTCTAAGCCAAGGATGCGCCCTCTGATTCACCTCTTGTGCCTGGGAAGGCCTAACAGCAATGAGAAGGGGCAGAGAGGCTGGTCGATGGTGTGGCCAACTCTGAGCCAGTCATGGCCTTTGCATCCCCAGGGAAGGGAGGAAGGGGTTGATGATGGCGATGATAAGCTAGCATTGACAGAGTGCTTACTACATGCCAACCATACGTCTCAACACTTCATATCGATTAACTCATGTCATTTTTGCAACAGTCTCTGAAGCAGGCACAATTATTATGCCCATTTTACAGACAGGGAAACGGAGGCACAGAGAATTGGAGTAACTTGGCCAGAGTGGCACAGCTATTAGGCTGGCATTAGAACCCAGGCAGTTAGTTCCAGCATCTGGGTTTAGAGGGTGTCTAAGATGTCTCAGAGCTGGTGGGGTAAGCCATGGAATTCTCCAGAATTAAGAAACCCACTAGAAAAGAGGGAAAAGTGGGGGGCTCGGGACCTAGGCTTTGCTTTGCCACCAGTCAGCAGCATAATCTTGAGCAAGTTACTCATCCTCTCTGGGCTGCCCTAGGGAGGCAGTGGCCAAAGGCATTAGAGGGACAGGGGGACTCCTCTCTCCCACTCACTACCAGTGTGGCTGTGCCCTCCATGAGCCTCTGTGGACCTTGTAGTCTCGTGGTCACGGGAGCGCCGATGAGATCACTCTGCCTGAGACATGAGAACGCTCTCGAGAAGCTAGAGCCCTACCATCATTCATCTGGAAGCCACACCTCCTGTTCGGCCAGGCCCCAGCCAAGTTCATGGCTCTCAGCGCCAAGGCTGAGCACACATCTAGGGATCATGGGCTCCACTTCTGGGTAGAAAGGATTCAAGGATCGCCCTTTTAGGAACGGAAATGGTGGTCTGAATACGTGACACACAGACCCCATCATTTATAAACATGCAAACACAGCCCAGTCCGCAGCCTACAGAGGAATCCAGGGGACAGGGTTTAGGAAGGCTGGCTGAAAGCAGCACTTGGGGAGCAGAGGAAGGTGGGACCCACCCCTTACGGACACAGGATCACAAGTGCATGAGCTTGGCAGTGAAGGCCCCATGCTCTCTGTGCACACTGGGGCTGCTCTGTGGCACACACAGCAGGTGTGCCAGCACCCCCCACCCCCCGTGTGTCCTCTGCACTGTGGGGGTGAAAGTCCTCAGAAGGGGCTTCAGGCTGAGCTCAAATCACCTGTTTTGCAGTTCCTGAGGTCAGGATGGAAGGTATGTCCTTGGTCCTGTTATCTGGGTTCAAGTTCCAACTTTATGGCCAGCCTCTGCCTGTCCATCTGAGTCCTCTCTCTGCCTCTGTCTGCTCTCTGTCCCCCTTCTAAAAGTGAGGGCGAGCGTGTATGCACTCGCACACACACACACACACACACACACACACACACACACACGCACTCTGACCGTTTCCTGGGGAGGCTACCTGTTTATGTCAGCTGCCACACTCCCCTGAAAGCATACCTCACCAGGCCTGGACACAAATCCCCTAACCCTTGCCCTGGAACTGTGACTCCCAGCAGGTGGCGGCCACAGTTAATTTAGAGGCTCCGCATGTCTGAGCCCTTCTACAAAGCTGGCTTGCTGGAGGTAACCTCAGGGCCTCTGGGGCCCCGCTGGGAGGAGGGGGTCTTAGGGTGCCTCCTTGCTGGGAAGAGGAAGAACCCGGCAGGTGTTTCATTTCCCCCCTGGCAGCCCCATAATTAAGAAAGGAAGCCTCAGCAAGTTCATGGGGCAGGAGCCACAGAGGGATGGGGTGGGGGCAGGGGTGGGGGCACAAGGAGCAGGCTTTACAAGGAGGCTGTGTGACAAGGAGGCTCCAGTGTGACCTTGAGCAAGTCACTTCTTGTCTGCGCCCCTCTAAGGAGACTTTAGAGCCACCAGGCCCTGACCACACGGGCAGAGCTAGGTCACGTCTAGGCGGACCCAAACAGCAGGATATACGGTAGCTATCTAGAGCACCGGGAAGATGATTCTGAGCTTCGCTTGAGGCCGTTATCCCATGGGATGCTCCATCCTTGGTGTAATTCTGAACAGCAAATGTTGGAGAAGAAAGTCCGTGGGAAACCGGTCTCCTGCAGAGGCATCATACGGGGCTTTCTAAGGCAGATGTTCCAGTCAGAGCTAACCCCAAAGAGAACTCGGATCCCATTATCCGAGGGACAAGAGGTGTCAGGGGTGGGAATAAACCTTCTCCTCACTGTGTGCCCCCCGGGACAGGCCGTGCCTCCCGGGTCAGTTGGGGTGACACAATGTGCGTGCACTTAGAAGCAGGCCCGGCATGCAGCAGGGACCCCTGCCCCGGGAGGGCCCCCTCGCATGCTGGGCTCCACGCGCCTTCACCTGCACCTCAGCAGAACCTTCGGCAACATTCTGAGGTATGGATACCTTGGATGCATGAACTGGAAAGCCAGGCCTTTCCAGCCCTCTCTCTGCTACTTTGCAGTGACCTCACCCCATTTTAAAGTTGGGGTTCTCTCTGAAATATGGATTTAGGGATCCTTGGGGCAACCTTAGTGGTGATGCCCAGCTGCCCGGCTGTGCCCAGAGGGGACTGACCTTCCCAGGCAGCAGCAAGCCCAGGACTGCATGATCAGCCAGGGATGTGCAGCCCCAGAAAAGTAGGCAGCTTCTCCCTCTACCACTCTGTCTCCTTCCCAGCTTCTCCCCCTGGGCAAGGCTCAGCTGATGGGGCTGGGATGGAGCAGGAGGCGAGCCATCCCTCAGCAACAGTGGAGAGCCCGGCCCGGATCCTCCTTCTCCCTCACCCCACAACAGCCATACTGGTCTCTTGCACATGGCAGGCACATTCCTACCTCAGGGCCTTTGCACCTGCTGGTCCTTCTGCCTGGGACCCTCTTTTCCTCAGCTATTCCACATGGCATAATCCCTTGTTTTTTTCAGGTCTCTGATCATATCTTCAGGGAGACCATCCCTGACCATCTGCAGCCCCTCTCCCACCAGCCTGAAATGGTCCCTCTCCCGAGCCACTGTCTGTCCCTTTGTGGTTCCTGTTATTTATCTTCTTTCCCCTTCCTTCTAACGCGGGAGGGGAGTAACTCTGTCCTCCATGTTCATTGCTGAGTCCCAGCTTCTGGTATGGTGCCTGCTGCAGAGTGGGTGCCCAGTGGATGTTTGGGTAAGGCAGGAACGAAGGAAGGGAGGAAGGAATGAATCTCTGTGTGGGCCTCTTTCACAAATTTCCAATTTAACTCTTGTTTAAAAAACCACCAAAAGACGCAGGACCAGCTCTAATCTGTGGGACCCAGTAAAAATGAGGGACCTCTTAGGCAAAGGCTAAGAATTTCAAGATGGCAACAGGAGAGCATTAAGCCAAGTGTGGGGCCTCTCTAAGCATTGGATGCTCCCCAAACCCCCCAGCTCTGCAACTGCCCTGATTGCATACTCTGACTCCGGTCCTGGGGACTTATTACCACTGCTGTTGTGCAATTCAGAGAGAAGAGGATCAGAATGGTGTAGGCGCTGGGCTGATGTCACACAGCATTATGCTATGGCTTAGCCCTTACAAACTCTTAGTCCCCAGTTCCTGCAGTAGCTACCGAAGAAATCTCATTATCCCCACCCACCTAGAAACCCGGGGACCCAGCCCAGAGAAGAAAGCAAGAGAGCAAAACTGCCTGTGAATCTCCTATTTACCTCACAGATTCATGATGTATATGTGTATCAAATATCACTATAAATACACACACACACACATATACATATATATGGGATTTCATTTCAAAATATATCCACGGTTATTTTAATATCAAAACAAAGTACTGTTTTCCAAATCTTTGAGGAGTACTGATGTTCTATTAGGACATATAGGGCTAATCCTGAGAGTCTGGGTGCCCCCTGCTCGGCAAAGGATGCCCCAGGCTCCGTGGGTCCCCACCATTCAACTGAGAAAGCATTATCCTGGGCAGAAGACCCCAGGATAGGCTCAGCAGCTCGCACTACACAAAAAAGTCTGGCTTCCATCCCTCATTCATTCCCTCCCGTCCTCTTGGTCCAAAGGGAAACCTCTTCCAGGGTGGCCACAGACCCAGACGGCCAGGAGCCTTCCACAGGCCTGGGTCGGAGGCCGGATCTCATTATTCCAACAGAGACAGAAGGGAGCCCGGCTTGGCTCATTCCTCCTGGGGAAATGTGCCTTGGCCTGTTAGCGGGAAGAGGAGAGTGTTATTACCCTGCTCAGCCAGCCAGGTTCACTCGCCTCGCTAATTGGAACACGTAATGGTTTGTTAATACAGTCTGATTTTGGGAGGCTGGCGCACAGGGGTCTCCGGGGTCGGGGTGCGGCGTGGGGGCAGGGAGCCTCTCATGGTATCGCCGAGGAGGGCTACGAGGGGGGACTGAAACGCTGTTTGGTTTTCAGTGTTTGTCTTGCACAACGATGTCTTAATCCACCAGCCAAGGGCTTGAAGTCGGTTCTATTGCGGTGCGCGCCTGTGTGTGTTGATATGTGCATATGCACGTGTCTGAGTGTGTCTGGGTGCACACGTGTGCCCACAGGGAATGTGATGGCCGGCGCGTGTGTGCCACTGTGTGCAGAGCTCTAGGACCATGAGGAGGGGGGAGAGAAGAGAACACGGCTCCATCACACCTACGGGCAGAACACAGTGGTCTAATTTTAAGAACCCAAACAAAGACATCTATTTTCCCAGGAATGGCTCACCCAGCCCCTATTAACACTAATTAGGAGGCCTGGGAATTCCCCATAACTTCGTAATTAGTGTTAACAGACTTCACAGGGGCTGTGAAGGAAATGGAACACCCCCGTCCTGTCCTGTTTTCACAGCCACGGTGTTGATGGTGTGGGTGACACCATGCCCCCCCACCGCCCCCACAAGGCACCAGGGTTCCCCCAGGGGGTCCCCGATGTCCAGACTGCCCAGGAGGCAGTCAAAGGGGGGTGGGGGCACCCTCACGGGAAAACCCACTGGTGTGGGGTGGCTGGAGGAATGGGGGCAGGAGCGCAAGGAGCACATGGACATTATCTCAGGACGAGACTCCGAGTTGAGCTTTGGGTCTGGAAGTGGAGAAGCAGACAGAGCACTCCCTGCCCAGGCCAACAGTCCCAGCCACCTGCCTTCTCAGTGCCTGAACATGAGGACGAACCATAGTTTCATGGCGGCTCCAAAGAGCTGGCAAGATGGCAGCCATGGCCTCCCAGTGTCATCAGGCCCCCTCTGCGGCCTGCGGCGCCGTGCAGCCAGATGTCTTAGGAAACCACAGCAAAGCCATTATGAGGACCCCTCAGCTGCTTGGCAGTGGTGGGGTAGCCACTTCTGGCAGCTGACAGACGTGGGGCCTTCCCAGAAGCAGCAGGGCAGGGGCCCTGCCCACAAGGCCTCATTCATACACACAAAGACAGCCCCCCTCCACCGGCCTCCACTCCTCAGCCCCCCGCGGTCCTGCTGCAGGCCTTGTCAGGGTCTGTGGGGGAGCAGGCGCCAGCGCTGTCCCACTGTCCCCTGTGTCTGCCCCCCTGTGCCTCTGCCCCCACTGGCCTGATCTTCCAGCCCCCACCCCCAGGAAGCGCTGTCTGTCTATCTGTCTAGCACTCTGGGCCTGGCTCTGTTTCTAGAAGACAGCTCTTTGTTCTTTCCTGCCTGCCCAGAATCTGAGATTCTCCATCTAGGAAGGAGCTGAAAGGCTATTTTCTTAATCATATTAAAAAGGGTTGAGATGGTATCAAATACTAACTGACTTTTGGTGATGTTTCATTTATTCTTGATAGTCAGGTGACTTCAATTTTTTTTTTCTCACAAGAAACATATATATTCATGATTATTCATTCACAAATCATTGTGAACAGGCCATTTAAACCCCTCACTCTGAAGCTGCTGGCTCTTTCTCGGGCTCTCTCACCTTTTCTCCTGTTGTCTGCCTAGAGAACTTCTTCTCGCTCCTCAATGCCCAGCTTGACATCTCCTCCGCCATGAAGCCCTCCCTGATTTCTCCAGCCTAGGCAGCATTTCCTTCTGTTTGGTTCCACATTTTGGAGATGAGAAATGAGGCCCAGAGAGGGGCAGGGGCCTTGCCACTCCATACAGCTAGGTCATGACTGGTGAAGGCTCCGCTAGAATCCAGAAGGGCTTTTGTTTACAGCCTCCAGGGTTTGGTGGGAGATTGGCAACCTCCCCCCGCCTTGATTCTCAACACCCCCTTCCTTCTTCCTTCTCTGGAGCCAGTGCCTGCCCTGTCGGGGACAGCCTTGACCTCCATCTTTGTTCTCCTCAGGAATGAGCCAGGACGCTCTTCTCTTTGCCCTCCAGGGGCACAAACCAGTGAGGCATAGGATGAAGAACAGAGAATGGCCTGGTTGTTGTTCCACAAAGGGGAGCGGTGACAGGAAGCACTTGGGGCCCTTCCTCCCTCTCTGGAGCTCAAGGCTGTGTCTGCCGCCCCTTCAAGGTCCTGGCCTGGCCCCCCTGCCCACCCAGCCACCAGCCCGGCCCCTTCCTCACTGGTCTATTGGAGGCCCGGCTTACACAGCCCCATGGCCCTGGGTCTGAGTCTCACTTTGTCCCTGAATGGCTGTGGTGCCACATACCGGACCTTATTCCCAGCAATTCAAATAGTTCGTATGACAGCCTACCACGGATTCAGCAGCACGAGGAGCTGGCAACCGGACAGGTGTTTCATATACGCCATGGCTCATCTTCACAACCCCACTTTCAGGCACCCCGTTAGTGCTCCCATTTCACAGGTAAAATGTCGCCACTTCCCCAAGGTCAAGAGCTAGGAGTGGTGGAGCTGGGACTTAAGCCTGGACCTCTGCAGGGGTTACAAGCCCGACTCCCCAGGAAGTTACATGGATTGGATGAGATAATTGCACAGGCTAAGCATTCCGCTGATAATAACGCATTGAACATTACAGCTTTCCTCATTTTCATTCCTAATGAGAGCAAACACTGTGGTGAACCAGCCGGGCTGAGCATTGATGGGTAGGCAAGGCTTCCTGGGGACCCCGTAAGGGGTGGCAGAACCCCTGAAGGTTCCTGCCTGTGGAAACCCCGGGGCCCAGATTGCTCCTAGCTAGAGCGTATTATTTGAGAGTAAATATTATCTTACCCTCCAGCTTAATCCAGACCAAGCTTCTCTTCCCCACCGAAAAGCCCGCAGCCTGGAGAAGGTTAAGCCCTTTGCTTCTTTCCTAATTGCAGGCTTGCAACTCTGCTGGGCGACACCAGATCTCTTGGAAAGCCTGAGAATTGGTCTGGTATTTGCCAGTGGCATCGGAGAAGCTGGCTCTGGGCTGGGCTGTCCGGCTTTCCAAGCCCACGCTGGGTTGGGGGGCACCCGTGGGGGAGAAGGCAGGCTGGGGCACATTCCCCTTCTGCACAGGCCTGCTATTGCAGCCCCAGGGCAGATCTAGCTACAGAGGGCATCGGGGACATGGAGCCTGGCCTCCTGTTTCATGCTGAGTCCCACTTGGCTTGCAAAGTAAAATGGGTCAGTGGACTGCCAGACCATCCTTCTCTTCCAGTTTACGCCACATCTGTTTCCCTCCTGCCTTTTCCTCCGAAACGTGGGCAGAAGTTGTTCAGACCAGAGGCCCTGACCCTCCCCGGGCGCCCAGTTTCTCTGGGGTCACTAGATGGGGAGCAGTGCCAGCAGACTCTATGCTGTTGAGGGTTGGGGATCCTCAAAGGTCCTGGGAGCCAGCCTGGGTCAGCCCCACCCCTGCCCAACCCCTGCTCAACCTCTCTCTTGCATGCTCTCCACCCGTCTGTCCCCTGAAAAGTGCTGGTGGGGCTTGGAAAGTGGTCACATAACTTCTCAGATTTACGACAAACCATTGGATCCTACCTTGAAAATGAGTAAATTTCATAGTATGTAAATTATACATCTATAAAGCTATTAAAAAACCCAAACAGCAACATCAACGACAAAGTTGAGAGGGGCCGATGCATGGTTGGGGGTGATGCCCACACCCTGGGGGGAAGCGTAGCAGTGGCAGGCTGAGGCCGGAGGTCAATGCCAGTTTCGAGATTCCTTCACCACCTGTGGGTTCACAGGTTAGTTTTGTTTTTCTTATCCTGTAAGAGAAATTTTAACAGACCCGCCGGTTGACCTCATGAACATCCGAAGTGAAGCCCCAGGGATGTGAGAAGGCAGGTTCTGTGGAAGGATGGGGAGCCTGGGAAGAAAGGGGCAGCAGGAAGAAGGAAGCCTACTGGAGACAAGCCTTCCAGAAGCTTCTGGAGGCCAATGCTGGAGGGTGGCTCAGGACGTTGTATAGCTTGGGGGCCTCTGAGTTAGGATGAAAGCCCAAGGCTCAGCCTGGCCTCATCTCTAAGGCACTGATGGGTCCCCCTGAGAGAAGTGAGGATGGCACCAGTCCTGTCCTGAGCACTGCTCCCTGCCAGGGAAGGGCTGACACGTATCTGGGGGATATGACACCCTAGGGTCTACAGACAATCAGAGGAGACCTGTGCCCAGAGTCTACTGAGGAGAGAGCTAAGTTGCTCGTGGTTGCTCCAGTGCAAAGCAGGAAAAGAACTTTACAAGTGATCTGAACATTGCTATCTTGACTAGTAGTGAGCTTCATTGCCGGTAGTATGTAAGCAAAGATCAATGAACACACCTTTCAAGGAGTCAAAACAGATGGCCTTGAAACCCCTCCCAGTCCAGACAGTCAGTGAGGCCACAAAGGCTTGCCGTTCATTTCCCTCGAGGGTTAAATCTGTATTCAGGATAAAACAGAAAGGCCTGAGCCATCCTGAAGGAGGGGCCCTGGCTGGCACCTCTCTGGAACCACAACTCCTCCGAGCACTCACCACAAATCCCGCTGATTGCTGCTTTGGGCTAACGTGATACTTGAATACACACAGGCCAGGCCGGGGCAGGCACTGCCGGGCTCCTAACGAATGCCCTTGAGCCTGAACTGCTCCAGAGGTGGGTGCCTGGGAAGCAGGGGCTGCCAGCCCAAAGCACAGGGGCTCCTGTCTGGCCCTCCAGCCAGCGGCCTGCTGCACACCTGCCCCGCCCTCCAGCTCACAGCGGCCTCCGCTCTCCCTAGCTCCGGCCTCCCCTAGGGCTCAGGATCCTGGCTGTAGTTTGCGTGTTCCCTCCTCGCCACGCCCAACTTACCACTGGATGAACTCTTCAGAGGCCCCTTCCCAAACAAGAGCTCCAGGCCTGGGAGAGGCCCCGGTTCTCTTTCATGTGTCTTTCTGGCGCTGGGAAGGCCGGAAGGGAGGCTGGGCCCTCTGGAGGAGCCTGGGCTTCTGAGGAGGAGGTGGGGCTGGGGGCTTCCATGGGGCCGGCAGGCCAGCACTGCGAGGTGGAGGCCAGGGACCTCCTGAGCCAGTCCACCATCCACCTGGGCCCCTCTCCGCAGCTCCCAGCCTCCATCCAGCTCCACCCTTAGAGGGGGTCTGGGCTGCATCTTGCATTTCTTAGTGCCGCCCCTCCAGCTCTGGAACCTTGACGTGCAGACCTAGTTGTAGTCTCCTCTCCCTCTGGGGATGGAAGGTATGAACGCCCAGACTAATTATAGTGCCAGACAGTTACAGAGTGTTCTGGAGAGACCAAGAGCTGGACAGAAGAGGGCCACCTGGGTTTCAACACTCAGTAGGTGTGGCTCCCTGTTGGGAATGTTCTGGCAACAGGGCAGACCCAGGATATCCCAGCCCCATCCTGCCCCTGGCTCCCCATCCACCACAGGCTCAGCCCTGCCTTCCAGAAGATAGCCCAACACCTGTTGTGGTTCAGAAATCCTTGATCTCAACCACCCATCTTCCCTGGATGCAGATCTTCCCGCCCCCATGCATAAACCCTTTCCTGGCTCTGTTGAGAAAACCCAGCTCAGAGCACAAGAAGCCCATTGACTAGCCCTCCCCTCCCCCACCCCTCCTCCCCTCTAGCCCAGCATGACCACTTGTAGGTCCTGAATGCTTCTGCTCTAGCATGCCCCAGGGACTTTGCATGTGCTGATCCCTCTGCCAGGAATCCACTCCCCTCCACCAAGTCAAACACAGATTTCTTTGTCTACCTCGAAATAAGTCATTCATAATCCAAGCCTTCCTCGGCACTCCCCTTCCCCAGCATGAGCCCCAGCACCCCCTCCATGTACCCCTGCATCAGTGCCTTAGACCGCCTGCCACCTGCCCATTGCAGTCTGTAAGACTCAGATTTGAGCTTGCATCGGCATCCCCTGGGGAACTTGTCAAAGCCCAGCTTACTGGAGCTCACCCCCAAATCTCTGATTCATTAGGTCTGGGGTCGGAGTCTGCAGAGCTGCATTTCCGACAAGTTCCCAGGCAATGCTGATGCAGGTGGTCTGAGGACCACACCTGCGGACTGCCGTTTAAACCCCGAGCTCTTTGAAATCAATCAATCAATCTTGTCTGATTTTTCTTTCTCTTCCAGTCTCGGAATAAATCTGCTTTTTAGTGGGTGCTCAGTAAACAAATGAGTGAGAGGGACTGATTTATTGGTTACAGCCAGCGCGGGTGGTGGGAGAATTTACTGAGACAAGTTTTCCTGATCTGTTGGCTCTGCTGCAGGATCTCCTTTTCCCTTTTCCCAAGACGGTGGCCAAGTCTTTGGCTCCCATGTCTTGGGGGCTGCTGACTTCCAAGATCAGGCACAGAGGTTGCTGGAAGATGTCTAGGAAGACAGCCCATCTTCTGGGCCCTAGAAACTTCTCGGAGGGCATAGGCTAGGGCCCACAGAGGTGGGGGGGCATAAGCCTGGTGGGGGGCACGCAGAGGCAGCATGCCCAGGGAGAGAGTCATTGTCGTTGAACATCTCTGGATATCAGCAAGAAGTAGACTGGCAGGGGGGAGGGATGGCGGGGGGTTCCAAGAGCTACAGGCTCAAATGCTTTGATCCTGGGAATAGCCTTTCCAAAGTGGTGACAGAACCTCCATGGGGCCACCCTGAGATGCCTGGGAGAGACTGGGCGTCTATGCACCCAAACTCATAGCCAAGAGCTGTTAAGCAAGAACACCAAGCTGGGCCCACGGTGGCACAGAAATGGCCACTGACCACTTGCCCTCACCTCACCCCAACGCTTGGCAAAGGAGCCTCCCATTAGTGTTCTGGGCCACAGGGAGAACACCGAGACTCCTACAGGATCATTGCGGGCAAGAATCCCTCCTCCCCAACATGCCTGGGAGGAGATGTCCTTCAAATGGGCAGAGCGGGCTCCACGGCGGATGGTGGGATCTGAGGAAGTACAGGCAGGCAGTGTAGATCGCACTTGGGTGTTGGTGTGCGCTTAGCCCCAATGCTATGGGGGCCCCGGGCGAGGCCTGGGGCTCTGCCTAACAAGGGAAGCTGTGGGGCACCCCAGGGCACAGACCCGGACGGGCAGTCTCTCAGCAGGTGGACAGGAATGAGCAGGTGTCCTGCCAGGAGCATGGAAGGCGGGGCGGGACTGAGCCCGGGGCTCCCTGACAGAAGAGGCAGCCCAGCACACGGCCGGACATGGTGTCTGTGAATGTGTCCCTCCAAGCCTGGCCTCGATGTGGCATACCCCAGGCCCCCTGCCAGGACTCCTGGACACTGGGGAGCATCCAGACTCACAGCAAACTGTAGCAGGGAGGCCCAGCTGCCCCAAGGACGTGGGCTGTATGCGTCCCC
>NW_026739562.1:6861632-6895195 GCF_022355385.1 Mustela nigripes | reverse complement strand
TGCCCTTCCCCCACCCCTCCCTACCCCCTACTCCAATGGGACCACTGAAGCCCTGACAGAAATTCAATACAACAGCCACCTGGCCACCATCCCTACCTGAAGGCACACCCATCCCCTGCTCTTGGGGAGAAAAAAGGAAGGAAAGTTCCATACTTGGAAGCTGTACATTAAAAAGAAAAATGCAGCTAGGAAAGGGAAGGAGCCTGCTGGCGGGGGGGAGGGCGGGTATTTGAGATTTGCTTTTTAATTTAAACCCTTCTGGATCATTTAAATTGTTAAGGACTGTGTATTACTTCTGTTAACACTGACTTTTTAAAAAATAACTTTTGTTTTAAAAACGCAAAGCCGTCTGCAAGAATCTGTTTGGAAGAGAGAAGTTTAGGCAACAAATAGCGGTAGGGGTCTTTAAATACACCATCATCATCCTTCTGGTGTGATCACCACGTGCCCAGAGCTCTGCTCTGTGTTTGTACACCCATTATTTAATCTAAGCTCATCACAGCCCTATGTGTTGGATGCTATTAGCGCTATCATTTTCCAGATGAGAAAACAGAATTTGGGAGAGACTAAGTACCATGGCCAAGTTCACCCAGCCTTGGAGTTGAGCTCTGAACTTGGCTGTGAGCGGTGACAGGCGAGCTCCCACCTTAGATCAGGACCGTGCACTGTGCCGCCTCCTGCCATCGCCGCTGCTAAGAAACTGACAAGTTCACAAACTACTCGTTCTGAGTCTGCTCCATGGCCTGAAAACCATGATGTTGCCAAGGAGCCAAAATCAAATTGTCACAGGCAAACGAAGCCAGAGCCTGATGTCTCCAGCCACCTTGGAAACTTGGACCGAGACTAGGCAAGCATGTATTACAGGCAGTCCCCTGTCATCTGTCCCTCTGTTCACCGGCCGCTGGCTAAAGCCCCACGTGCCTCACTCTGTCCTGGATGCTGGCGGCCAGACAGCCACCAGCCACCAGGAGAGGACCAGGTGAGCATAGGGCCCACAGCCCACAGCCACCAGGAGAGGACCAGATGAGCACAGGGTCGATTGGGCCCCCTGGTACCTTCCAACTTGCAGGCATCATGTTCCCCAGAAATTTCCAAAACCTCTTGCAATTCGGGATCCAAACAGGCATTAACGGGGCTGTGAATGAAACACAGCCATGCGACCCACGCCCAGCAGCAAGTCCTTCTTCTTCTTCTCCAAAGTACTTAGTTTGCAGAATGCTGAAGCAGAGCCTGGCAATCCAAGCAGACGGTCTGGCCCGGGTGCGGTGCTGGGTCAGCTGTGTTATGTTCTTCCGCTTTTCACCCAGGCCTTAGCCCCGAGATGGAAAAGGAAGGGTTGTGAAAGCTCCAGGAGCCTGGGAGGTGGGGGTGGGGTTTCCCCCAGGGCTCCAGCCTGCAGACTGGAGCACAGCCGTGCTGGGCATGAGGTCCTGCAGCTGATGGTGTCTGTGGGGCCAGCGGGAGAGCAGAGGCTGCCTCAAGTATAGACTGGGCCCCTGAGAGCAGGGAGTGTGGCTGAACTGTTCAACTTTCAGAGGCCCAGGCTCACAGCCTGGGTTAACATTTGATGATTGAGTAAATGAATGTGACTTTGAGGAAGGCCGCTCTACCCTGATCTGGAGATGGGAGGGGTAGGACCTGGCCCGATCACCATATTTTGGGGGACATGGACTTAAGCTGCCCTCTAGGCACCTGAACACCTAAGACTCTACTGAGGATTCCTCCCACAGAGGCATAAAACTGAAAATATAAATAATAAGAACACAAAGAGCATGAGTGCTATCACTAAGTACTGACCCTCTGGCAGGCACACTGATAAGCACCTTCTGTCACTTAGTCATCTCATGAAATCTCCACATCAGGATGGTGAGATGGACAGCATCATTACCCCCAATTTATGGATGGGAACACTGAGGCTCAGAGGGTCAAGGCCATACTACTAGCAGAGCTAGGATCTGCACCCAGGTGTGACTTGGAAGAAAACCCTAAAGCTGGGAGAGGCCTCCCCCTTATTTTACAACCGACAAAGTATAGGACAGGGAGATTGGGGACATCAGTAGCAGGGCTGGGACAGGAGACCAAGTCTTCTGACTTCCAGCTCTGGCCCTGTCACACCTTATGAAGCTGCAGGTGAACATCTTTTCTCCATTCTACAAAGGACCTTGGAGATGGAGGAATTCATTCCTCTCAGTCCCTGTGCAGCAGCCCCTCTTTCGATGGGCCCTCCACAATTCCCTTCCTGAGGCTTGGGAGAAAAGAAGGAAAATGGAAGAGACACTTGACTCTAAAACCAGGCTTAAGGCAGACTTGAGGACGGCCATAGGCCTGCACAGCCAAGCCTGGAGGCCAGCAGGGAGGAAGCAGTCTGCCCTCATCTCATTTCCTGCCTGGCACCATCTTCCAAGCCCCAGGGTCTCACCTCCAGGCTTTTACTCTCACTGTTGCCTTCTCCTGGGATGCCCTTCCCAACATCCTTGCGGGTCCCGTAGCCCATCCCCGTTTTCAAGCCCAGCTGGAATGTACCACATTCTCTGACTTCCCATCGCCGTCACCGCCCAGAAGTGACCTCTTGATCTGGCCCTGGAACCAGCAAGTCCGAACCCTCTTACGCTCTACCTTATAGGTCAGGGATTTGCTTTCATGTCTGTTTCCCTCTCACAGGCTGGGAGCCCCTTAGGAGGCTGACCTCTGAGGTGTTTTCGATGCGCGAGGTATGGTGGGAGTGAAGGCTGGCCAATTCTTTCCATTTACTGGAGAGCACTCCCAGATTGGGTCTCTAACCATGGCCTCCCCTCCTCCAGGACCTATCGCCAGCTGCCTCTTACACTCTGGAGTCCTGGACAGTGAGAGCCAAGCCGTTTCAATATTTCTGCGGCATCCATCATAAGTGGGAGCTTTGAAAAATAGTGTGGAAAATAAGCAACCCACAGACACTCACCAAGTTCAGCTGCGGTTCAGCACTGAATGAGGTGCTAGACAAGGGATGGGGGGGACAAGACACCCAGAGGAAGGGTCCTGCCCTCAGGGGATCTACCAGAGGAGAGAGCAGGGACCTTCCCACTTGGCTCACTCTGGATCCCCGGCACCTAAAACCACGTTGGGGATGTGGTAGGAACGCACCAGCCCCCTCCGAAGAAATGAATGAACATTCGTTGACCCAGCAGCACTGAGCGCACCATATAAGGCTAAGGGGTGCTGAATGCTGAGCTGGTCTGTGTGGTGAGTCAGAGCTGCAGAATCCACAGGTGAGAGACACTGAGAAAGAGAGAGAGAGAGAGAGAGAGAGAGAGACTGGGAAGGGCAAGGAGGTTTGTGGTTGACCGAAGTCAAGCAAAGGAGAGAACATAAAAAGCACTTGGCCGCGGCTGCCTGGGAGGCAGCATCGTATGCTGTGGTTTTAGATCTTTTTCCTGCAGAACGCTCTTTTTTCTAATGAAATCATACACCGCACCCTAAATGCATAACAGAGCAGCAACGGCGGATGTCAGCTGCTGCGGAGAGGACCGCCCACTCTCGGGTACCCTGGAACCCCACTGAGGCCCCTGGGCTTCCCAGAGATGGGGCTCCTGCTGGGTCAGAGGCTGCCTCCTTCTCCCGCCCCCCCCCCAACCCCCACGCCCTGAGTCACCTTGGAGTGGCCGCGGCTGAGGGGAGGGCTGCGGTTGCTTGTTTGGGAAGGAAGCCTTGCAAGGCTGGGGTCTTCTGGGAACCCATTTCGGGCAAACACCCGCTGAGAGGAGCTTAAGAAACTTTCCCCAGCCACGAGGAAGTAGGAGGAGAAAGGAAAATGTCCTCCCAGCAAGTGGGGGGGAACCCAAGGAAGCCAAATGTGGGGTGGTTGAAACGCGGGGGGCTGCTAGGGGGCACCCGGACTCCGTGTGGGAAGGACTTTCGGGGACAGTCCTTCCTGAAGGTGAAGCGTCACCTGCAGATACACGGTGTGTGTGAGTGCATGAGTACGTATGTGTGAACTGCACGCACAGATCGGGCTTTCAGATACCAGATCCACAGAGCCCGAAGTACGCCAGTCACAGAAAGGCCACCCTGGTGCTGCTAGCTACAGGAAGGACCCGTTTGCTCCGCGTCTCCCGCCCCCTGCCATGACACCAACAGGGTCATCTGTTGTTTTCACTGCCTAACGCTTCTTCTTCTGTCAGGAAACAGCACCGGGGTTTTCCCTTTGGGGTTCCTGTCCTCTCCCAAAGTCAGGCCAATTCTTTGCCCACCACCCCCCAACAGCACACACTGCCCTACCATGACCCACTCCTGACCCAGTCCGGCCAATCAGCGCATTCTCTCCTCCTTGTTTCACTAATTGGTCAGAATGGTCACGTGACTGGAGACCAGCCAATAAACTTCAACTCTGGAACTTTTGTTGGAGCTCCTGGGAAAAAGACGCTCTCCTTTCACAGGTTTGGAAATGAGCGGGCTGTGCGTCTGGAGCTGCTGGTCACTGCCCCACCACCCCCGTGGGGTGTGCATGCCCCAGGATGGAAAACCCCAAGGAGGGAAGCAGAGGACACAGGCAGGGGCACCATTTCAGCCTTGGATTCAAGTCTGCCTTGAACACCAAATTATCAATATATTGGAAACCAATAAAAAGCAAATAATTTGCTTGTCTTGCTTCATCAGGTTGAAGTTGAGGATTGGTTCCCAACTGAGGTGGCATCTGACCTCAGTCTGGCATTTCTCCCCTGCATTTTTGGTCCTTCCCTGGTTCTTGATGATCTGGGCGGCAGCTCCAGCCTTCCGCAGTTGAGCCTGGGGGCCCTCAGACTCAAGGACTGGCCAGAGGCCAGTAGTCTGGCAGGACTTGCCTGCATCCCAGCCTTCCTGGCCGCCTGGCCCCCTCTTAGGGTTGTATTTTGGCTCATCTAACTTTGGCTCAAGTCCACTCACTTTGTCCCCAGCTCTCATTGCTCTCCCTCATTGACCTTGGGCTTGGGTAGGGATCACTGACACTAAACAATGAATAAGAGCTCTGGAAAGCAGCCACTCCTGACCGTGGGGCAGGAAGAATCACCCCAGGGCTTTGGTCCGTAGTCTCAGGGAGACGGCCATAGGCAGAAGCCCAGGGCAGGGGGGTGGGGAAGGCAGTGGGTGGCAGGAGAGTATTGGACTCACATGTCAAATAGGCTGGGGAAAGTTCTGGAATCTCTTATCTGCCTTACCACTTTAGGCAAGCTGCCCCTCCAAATTTTATAATCCCCAACTCTAAAACGGGGTCATGCCACAACACATTTGACAAAAGGACCCAGATGCACAAAACTGACAGCAGCGACTGCTGATGGGAATGTGGAGTGACAGGAACTCTCATTCATTGCTAGTGGGAACGCAAAACGGTGCAGCCATTTTGGAAGGCAGTTTGGCAGTGTCTTAAAAAGCCAAATATATTCTTAACTTGCTCCAAGGTGCTGCCCCAGTGGGCTCACACTCATATCCACACAAAAACCCGCAGGAGACTGAAGAGCACCTTTAGTTCCAATCACTTAAAATCGGGAGCCACCAAGATATCCTTCAAGAAGTGAATGGGTCAGTAAGAAGTGGTACAGGCAATGGAATGTTAAAATAAAAAGAAATGAGCCATCAAACCATTGAAAGACATGGAAGATATATATTTTTTTAATTTTAATTTTCTAAATAATTTTTTAATTAATGACTTTGTTTATTTAAGAAAGAAAGCAGAAGCAGAGGGGAGAAGCAGAGGGAGAGGGAAGCAGACTCCCTGCTGAGCCGGACACCCCCCCCACCAATCAGGGCTTTATCCCAATACCCTGGGATCATGACCTGAGCCCAAGGCAGATGCTTAACCAACTAAGCCACCCAGGCACCCCAGATATGGAGGAAATTTAAAGGCACATTGCTAAGTGAAAAGAAGCCAGTCTGAAAAGACTACCTACTTTATGATTCCAATTATATGATGTTCTGGAAAAGGCAAAAGTATGGGGATGGTAAAATGATCACTGGTTGCCAGAGAGAGGAAGCAGGGAGGAAAGGTAAATAAAGGGGTGGATCAAGGCAGAGGGTCCCTCAGTGTCCATTTCCCCTTCTTCATTTGAAATAGAGCCGCAATTGAGCAGACAGCCACCCAGAATGAAGACTATAATTCCCAGCATCCCTTGCAGCTAAGTGGGCCATGTGACTGTGTTCTGGCCAATGGGGCATGGATGCAAGTGACGTATGTACCCTTTATTAAAGGAAGTGGCATCCTCTCCTCTTCTGGTTTCCTCCTTACTGAGTAGAATGGAGAGGCTGTCTTGAGCCATCGTGGATCATGTAGACCAGCGATGGTGAAGCCCCAAGGTACAGAAAGCTGGGACCCTAATGCTTCTGTGAGGAAAAATCCTCCTAGCTCAGAATTTTACTTAGAGAAAAATCAATATCTCTCTTATTGAAAGGACTATTATTGGGGGATTTTGTCACACACAATCAAACCAATGTCCAGACTCATGCAAGGACCTTCAAGGACTGTCCCGAAGGTTCTGCATAAAACAGACAAGGCATCTTCACACTGTCATTCACTCAACAGATCAAAGCCAGTTTACCATGCTGGGATCTGGGGATTCAACTAAGAATAAGGTAGATGAGCCCTTGCCCTCATGGACTTCACCTTCTAGGGCAGGAGACAGACCATCAACACGAGAAGGAATGAATTACAATTAGTAACATTTAGCATTTCTTGCATTCCGAGCTTACTACGTGTCCGTCCTATTCTAAGCCTTTTCTGCCTATAACCTTATTTTATCTTCACCACAAACCCAGAAGGTGGGTGCTGTTGCTTCCTTGTTTGACAGACAAGGAAGCTGAGACACAGAAAGGCTGAGGAACCTGCCCAAGGTCACACAGCTAGTAATTGATAGTTCCAGGACTTGAACCCAGGTCTGCTAGACTTTAGAGCCTAAACCCGTGGACTCTCCTGCTAATGAAGGGTATGAAAGAGACCACTGTGATAAAGAACAACAGGTGCCCTGCTGATGTTTCTCTTAGCAACACTGACAATAGACACAGTCACAGAACCCCATGCTGGACAAGCCCGAACTCCCTTACCTGGGTGGCCGGTGTTGAGAGGTCTGGAAAAGGATCAAGCCTGTTTCTAGGTGCCCTAGTCAAAGGTTTCAAGTCACTCTGATGATGGTGTCAGATGGCCTGGCCACTGCCAGCTTGGGCCGTCCAGGAGATGCCCACCTGTCGCAGAGAAGCAGATCAGTCATTAACTGCTGGGTTGGGGGCAGACCTCATTGGCTTGTGTTGCCCCGGGGGTGGGGGTTGCTTTCTGTTTGAGATGCTCTCTGGGCCCCAAGGGGGCCACGTGGTGGGGCAAAGATGGCAGGAACCTGGGGCCATGCATCAGGATAGAGGTCTCAGCTGAACTTGCCTGGAAACCCATCTAAAACACAAAGATATGCATATGCCTGTGTGTGTACGCCCTGAATAAAAATACATAAGCATCACACCCACCGTGTCTAGCACAGTGCCCTTTGCAGAGCGGGGAAGCTCGACAAATGTTTCACGGTTTGCTTTGATGGAAAACATAAATGTATATGTTGAAGTGAGTGGGTGGAAACTCCACGAGAGTTTGAGTGCATTGGAGGAAAGATCATTCCTCATGGGAAAATGCATTCTTGGGATGCTCCAGCCAGACAGACCAATGGCTTCATTTTTCCAATGAGGAAACTAACATCCAGAAACAGGGGTCCCCCGGAATACCCTGGGCACAAGACAGCGGTCTGCCGCAAGCTATCAGGTGGGTGGTGGTCACGGATGAGAGCCAAGAATTGTTTCCCGGGTGTATCCAAACCCAGACAAGGAGAAAGAGGTGGTGCCCTCAGTGGCCAGAAGCATGGTCTTTGGAGGCAGGTAGATCATTGCCACATGCTGGGGCCATTTTTTTCCAGAAGTGGACCTGGGTAAGTTAGGGGTCCTCTCAGAGCATCAGTCTCCTCATCTATAAAGCGGGGATAATAATAGCATCTCTCTTCAAGGATTGCAGGGAGTCAAAAATGACTTTCTTAAGTCTGTGAAGCCCACAGCAGAGCCTTCACTCAATAGATGTTGGGGATGTGATGCAGAGGAGGATACTGTGAGCGCCTGCAGGGGGAGGTGGAGCACTGGACCGGGAGCTGCTCAGTGTCTTTTCACAAGTCTTTAGGCAAAAATCTCTCCATTCAACCAGCCATTCATTCCCTCTCCCCCACCCCTGACCTTGCTTCCCCTTCTCGGCCTCTCCAGCATGGGTCCCCAGCCCTGCCTCTCCCTGGAGGCTGCAAAGGCCCCACCTGCCCATGGGATCCCCACACCCTAGCCCACATTTCAACAGCCAGCAAAATGCAAATGTCATTAGCACACTCTGCGAGCCGGTGAGTGCTAATGTCACCCACTGGGGAGGGTAGAGGGGTGTGGGAGTGAATTTCCCAGGAGGGGTGGCATTCTCAGCTTTTTGCAGAAGGGTGAGATAGAGAAATAAAGAAACGGCTGCCGGGAAGAGGGGATGACAGAGACTGCTTGAGCAGCGTGCTATACAGCGGTACCGTCGCTGGGGCTCCCCTCACAGTGCCTGTGGTCCCCGCTTCGGTCCCCCATCGGGATCATGGCTGTGTCTCAGTCTCTCTGGGCCTCTTCCCTGCACACATTTGATGAAGAGGCTCATCTGGGGGACCCCCAGCTTCCACCTTTCATTCCCACCCCAACCCATACTCCATCAAACATGCTGAAAGAAGCAGACCACCCACTCAATTAACAGACCCCTGGCAGGGGGTCACTCCCAGGAGGAGGCAGCCACAGAGGACCTCCCAGCTCCCACCCAGGATTTGCAGACAAGAGTCATGGGTTCCAGTCCCGATGCCACTCAAACTTGCTGGGAGCACTCAGGAACATACTCTTGTGTGTGGGGCCTTGGTTTTTCCATCTGTGAAAGGGGATGTTGGGCCCACAGGCAGTCCTTACAATCTCTTGTGGTCAGGTCTAAAGCCCAGTTCTAGTAACTCACAGGTGGAGATACCAATCTAAGCACACACACCCCCCCTCCCCCAGAACTTCCTGATGACAATGTCCCTGAAGACCCCAGCAGACATGCTGAGGCTTCCTGGAGGAGGGGGCAGATGGTGTGTGTGTGGAGATGACAGTAGGGTGCTGTGGGCAGTGGGGCAGGGTAAGCAAGGGCATGGAGATACCCAAGTGGGGAGCCTTGAGCCAGGGCTGCCTGTCAGGGCAGAGTGGGAGACGAGATGCAAAGATCCTGGGGTCAGTGCTTTATGTGCAGTTCCTCATTTAGTCCTCACTGTGCTATCATTCCCATTTTATTGATGAGAAATGGAGGCTCAGAGTGGTTAAGTAAGTTGGCGGACACATGACTGTTAAATAGCACAGATTAGATTTGACCCACAGCTGATTTAAGAGCAGAAGCTCTTGATCACTGTGGGATACCTCCACCACTCCCCCCCCCCCCATCTAGCTGGTTTAAAATAGAATGTGAACTAGAGAAATCTAGGCTCCTGTGTGTCGTAAACACCCACAGATAAGCTCACAGTGGCACTGGAGGGTGGGTCCCACTGTGGCCTGGGGAGGAAGCTCAGTGTGTGAACGTGTGTACATTGTCAATGTGTGTGAGTCACTGTCAAGTGCAGCTCCAGAGGGGTCCAGGCCTAGCAATGCCAGCTGGGCAGTACATGGCCAGGGGCCATCTGGCCCAGGCAGCCAGAAGGCCTAGGCCATCCCACAGTAGCCCAGGAAGCCCTGTTCTCCAGGATGTGAGCTGGCCTGGCCTGCGCCACCTTCCCTGGCTTCCATGTGACCAGAGGCCGATCCTCCTGCTGCCAGGGAGAGGGGCACCTCCTGCCCTTGGCCCACATCTCCTTTGGCTTAGTCTCTCAGTCCCAGCCAGGGGAACAAGACATGCAGACAGAGCCAGACAGGCACACGGGGCCACCTCCTGTAGGTAGAGAAGCTGGCAGGCGATGGCACCAGCTGAGGGCTGGCCAGCCAGCCCTGTCTTGCAGCCCCGCCCCCGCCCCCAGCCATAGGCCTTGTCATCAGGACATGCAACCTGCCTCTCTGAGCCCCAGTGAAAGCTGAGCTGTGGAGATGACCAACTACCTCAGGGAAAGCACATGCAAGCTGTAAAGTGCGGAGCCCATCGATGCGGTTGTGATTTTAATTCCCATGGCCAAGACAGCCCAAGGAGTCAGAGAGAGTCCCCAGGGAGCATTGACTGAGAATCCAGCCAACACCTTTATGTATGTCCCCTGTTCCCCTCTCCTGGGTCTCAGTTTCCCCATGTGCAAAACTGAGGATCTTGAGCCCAGATACAGAGTGGTTTCGCAGTCTCCAGGGTCTATCTTCCTTTGCCAGGATTTGCCACTAACAAAGTATCCGGGTTTCATTTGCCAGAAACCAGAAGACCATTCATGCAGCAATCGGCTGAGTACAGGGGGCTCAGGACAGGGACATTTTGATGGGAGATAAGAGGAAAATGGTTGACCTAGAAGGAAAGTGACAAATCTGGGAAGATGGAAGGAAACTTGCAGGAAAGGAGGGAGGCAGAGCTATTGACGGGTAATAGAACTCGGGCAGGGTCTTTCCCTTGAGTTTGCACTGGCTGGTCCTGGAGGCCACAGAGAAGACACAAGGAGGTCTGTTTCCTGGGGATCACTAGCAACACAAGCGCTCATTGAGTACCTGCTGTGTACCTGGGACTCCAGGATGACAGAGATGAGCAGGGTTCATCACACAGCTCACATCATACAGTTCAGAGGAAGGAGAGGTCCTTCCCAGTGTGGGCCATGGGGAAGGCTTCCTGGAAGAGGGGACCGATTTAAGTCCATGGAGATGAGAGGAGGGTGCTGTGGGCAAAGGGGGCCAGGGTGAGCAAAGGCATGGGGTTACCCAAATATGGGCTGGGTATTCAGGACCATGAGCCAAGGCTGCCTGTTGGGGCGGATGGGAGATGAGGCAGGAAGGGAAGGCAGGGGTTGCCTGGGTAAGGTCTTCGAATGCCAGGCCCAGGAAGATGAACTTTGCTCAAGGGTAATGGGGAGCCACCGAAGGTCATAGAGCAGAGGTGTGCTTCAGGTAGATGAAAAGCAGGAAGGAGCCTAGGCAGTTGGAAACAGATAGTGAAAGGATGGAAGTTCAAGGGGCCCAGGCAGGTCTTTTAACCTCTCTGAGCCTGGTTCCTTCTCTATACAGTGAAAAACAGAAAGCCAGTTTAGAACGATGTAGGACTCAAACAGATAACATGAGAAGCACTTGGAGTACGGTAAGTGATGGCTGGCTGCTTGCTTTCTAAAATTTAAGCATCGATGGCTTTTATTAATGAGTGGCACCTTTCTCCTGTGAGGACACCAGAGCTCAGAGTCAAATGACAGGCCACTGCCAGGGGTGCTGGGCCTCAAATCAGCAGAAGCAAGTTATGAGCAAATAAACCTGGGCTGACTCAGAGAAGAGTCTTGATTTTAAAATATTGCTAAGGAAGAGGGCTGCTTTATGACTTTTGCACTGTGTGCTTATTAAACCCGAGCTATAAATGTGAACTAATAAGTAAAATGAGTTAAGTTAATGAAAAAAATCAACCTTCAGGATGAATCCATATTACCTAATGGCAGTCCATAAACATAAACATAAAATTTTAAAATACAAGAATGAATTGCAATGCCCAGCAGCTCGCGGAATCTGCAATTTCTCTCTCTGAAAAATAAAAGCTATTGATTTTAGCTTGGGTTCTCTTTGCTCATGAGTGAGTCTTTGAGAAGTCATAAAGGAAGGAATTATTTCCAATTGTTTACTCACTAAGGATCTGATGTATTGAATTTAAATCGTCTCCGATTCCTAATTAGTGCAAACCAAATTAGAATCTGAGTACAGAAGAACTGGAAAGGCCCTTGGAGGCCTCTGAGCTCAGTTTTCTTTGTTTTACGGACCTGAAGCCCAAGGGACAGAGAGGGCAAGGGACTCGCCTAAGAACACACAGCAAAAGAGGTAGGAGCCAAGCTAGGACCAGGGCTCCTGGTAGCCAGGTTGACATCTTGCTCTGGTCCATGCAGCCCCTGGGATCAGCTCATTTAATCAGGTCTTTTGGGTATGCTGGGTGTTACGTTGGCCTCAGCCCAGATGGCTCGTACCCTAAAAACTTTCTCCCTGCTGCTAGGAGTACTAAGACCCTGTGGCTACTGTCAGACACAGAATCTGGTTTCAGCCACAAAGAAGACCCACACCGGGCCTTGGCTTCTGTCCTGAGGGGGCCTCTGAGTGGCACAGCCCCAGGCCCAGGGAGGCTGTGGCACAAAGACCTCATTGTATAGTGGCAGAAGGGAGGGGGCTCTTAACCCGGCTTCACATTCTGTCTCTCTCTCTTTCACAAACACACACACACACACACACACACACACACGTGAATGAGCACAACAGGAACCAGGGAGCTTTGCCTGTGGCACAGGCACATGTGCGTGTTTGCACGTGTGTGCGTGTGTGTGTGTGCATGTGTGTGTGTTAAGTTTCGGCCCGCATGCAATTATGAAGCAGATGTTTAATTACTACCTGAGTGTTATTAATCAACACGATTAATACACAACCCATACCACATAATTACTTTGCAATTACACCGAAACGAAATATTTTATTGCTGAGGGTTTGCTAATTACCCGGCCTTGCCAAAGGACAGGTATAATGGGCAGCAATTTTTCTTCTTTCCTTCCCTCCCTCCTCTGCCTCCCCCTGCCCTCCCATGAATCTCCAGGGCTGATGTCCCCACCACACAGAACTGGGAGCTGACACAGGCTGCCAGCTCCTTCCCAAGGCGCTGCTACGGTGCTCACCTCTGTTTTAATGGGAACCCTAAATCGTTCTGGTCCTCTCCTCTCAGCAACCCCCCACCCCCCAACCCTGGGGGACTTGCAAATGCACGTCCTTTCCAGAACTAAAGACAGTCTCCTGCAGCCCTGCCACTGGGCCAGGGGTGACCTGAGTGGCTCTGTTGGCAGCTGCCTGAGGCTAAATCCTAGCTTCACCAGTAAGCGGCTGTGAGATCTCAGTCACATTAACTTTGCCTCAGTTTCCCCACGTGTAACATGGAGAGGATAACAGTAATTACGTTGGGGTTTCTCTTGAGCACTGAATGTGATAGCAGGCATAAAGCACTTAGCACAGGACCCAGTGCAGAAGAAGGCTTCAGAAATAGCTATGATTGTTCTCACTTACCCAGAAATGGCCCCTCCCCTAATCCTCCCAATCACTGGGTCTTCTAAAAGATCAGGTTTGTGGATTCCACTCTCTTTCCCTCCTCTACCCCAACAGCTCAGTCCTATTTACCTAGAAACATCTCACATTGTCCCCTTCCCACACTGTGCCACCTCCAGGAGTCTCATTTCCCTAATCCAAGCTTTTGTCCTCTCCTCTGGCCCACAGCCAGAGCCTTTACCTGGCCCCCCCACTTTTCCCCCCACCCCATTCCATCTCCCACTAGGAAGGGAGACCTATCTTCAGGAGTGGAGCTAAAACCAGGTCACTCTCTCACTCAACAGCCTTCTGTAGCTCCCCATTGCCTGTGCAGCAAGGTTCACCTCCCTCTCTGGTGTTCTAGGTCCCAGAAGATCACATATGCCCCCAAGTTCCTCCTTCATTTCTTAGGGCATTAGCATAGCACAAGCAACTAAGTTTTTGGTGACAAGTGAAGAACTGTCTAGCTAGATTTTAAAGGCATCCATGTCCGCCAAGCTGGAATGTCCCAGAGCATTTCATAAGCCTACTGTCTCCACAGACTTGGGGTTTATCCTTCCCTGTTCACATTCACACCATCCTGGTTTCTTCCTACTTCCCCTGACAAACATCCTCCCTAAACACAGCTACATTTAAGAACGGTTGATCTTGGGCGCCTGGGTGGCTCAGTTGGTTGAGCGTCTGCCTTTGGCTCAGGTCCTGCTCGCAGGGTCCTGGGATCGAGTCACATCCGGCTCCCTGCTCAGCAGGAAAAGTCTGCTTTTCCCTCTCTCTCTATCCACCTCCCCTGCTCATGCTCTCTCTCACTCTCTCTCTCTCAAATAAATAAATAAAATCTTAAAAAATAAAAAGAGTCCATCCTTCAGGGCACAGTAAATATTCTGCTAAGCAAACAGACTATATAAGGATGCTCAGATACAGGGCTAGCGGGCAGTCTGCTCGAGAGATGAGCCCCAGGCACATCAGACAGGGACGGCGCCTGTCTGAGAAAGAGCAGAGACAGAGGTGTGCACCATGTGCATGGGGGGCACATGGAGGCACAGGGGGGCTGGGGTGGCTACTTCCGGGCGTGCATCGACTCTTTCAGTTACCAGAATATTAAACAGTGTGGGCCACTCCAGCCATCACTTAGTCAGTGTAGGATGTCGGGCTCTGGAGTCAGACCCCGTGACACAGTCCCATCTCCACCTCTGGCTAAGCTGTTGACTTTGGGCTCATGCCTTAACTTCTCTGAGGCCTCAGTTCTTCCTCGTCACATGGGGCTATCACAGCTCCTACTGAAACCATCACCGTGAGGGTGTCATGCACACTTCGGTCAGTGCCTGGCATACAGAAAGAGCCAGGCCGATGTCAGCTATTTTGTTATTAAGAAGGATAACAGATCCTGGGAATACAGAGATTCCACGCCTAGAGCAAAAACATGGCAAGCCGTACTCGATCAGCAGGTGGAGAAGACGCTGCAGAAACGTTCCAGGGCAAGGCGATGAAGTGATAGCCCTTGAGCATTCATTCATTTGCACATTCCCTCAGAGTACAAATCACTGCGTCAGGCACTGGGCCAGGCAGAGGGGGTGTGGAGCTGTCTCTGCAGTGAGGCTGAGCAGAGCTGACCAAGAGCTGGGGGGAGGGCGGGGGCTGGGAAATTTCGAAACCACTCCCTGCTCTCTCCCTGAAGCCTCAATTGCCTGTCACACCTGGATGTTAAATGAATGGGCAGCTGTGCTGCTGAAGACGGCAGGGGCAGGTGCGGGGGGGCATGCACCTGGGTGGGTAAGTTCCGTTCCACGAGTGAGGGAGAAGAGGAAGAAAGGCACGCCAAACCCCGGGCACAGCCGAGGCATCGGCACAAGAGCCTTAACTAGAGGGACAGGTGTGGGGCACAGCAAACAGGCTCTGCTTGGCACTGGCGGGGAAAGCACAGAGGAGATGGGGTGGAGGAGAGGCCTGGGGCCGGGGAGAGAAGCCTGGCCCAATGGGGAGCATTGAAGCCACAGAAGCCTGCGGACGTGGACAGGGCCAGGGGGACCATCCATGTCCTCAGTTTTCCTCCTTTGTCTGAAGTTCAAGCTTTGCTCTTGGGGGTCTGAAATCTCCTACCTGGAAGCTAATGGAAAGGTTTCCTGGGAAGCTTAGGGTCCCCCAGTTCTCTGGCCTGGGATTTGCCTAAATCTCCCTGCTCAGCCACAAGGCAAGACGACAGGTGAGCTCTGGGTGGCAATGGATGCAGGACAAAAAACAGGAAGCGTGCCCACTCCAGGTAGATGCAGGGAGGGGCACGCACGGCCAGGATGCCATTGTTTTCCCTCTGGGGCGACCCAGGGGCGGCCACTCCCTGGCTGGCAGGCACTCAGGCTGCACGTGAAGAAGGCAACTGGGAAGGGGACCTTCCTTCCATTCCCTGTGGGCGTCCCATGCCCTCTCCCCCACCCCCCGCCTCGATCTGGCTGTTCACTCACACCCAGGCACACACTCATGCCCTCTAGCACCCTGCCTCCCTCAACGGTAGCGAGGCTGATTTCAAACATCCCTCACTACGTGATGACCTGGACGCCCTATGTGAACATGTCTGAGCCTCAGTTTCTTCATCTGTAAAGTGGGGACAATGGCACTTCTCGTTCCCAGAGTGAAATGAGAAGACGCAAGGAGATAGCCCGGCCTGGCATCTGGGGCCGAGTAAGCCTTGCTAAGGGGAAGCTATTATTAGCATTATAATTATAGCTCCAATCACGTCCTGGGAAGACCTCAGCCACACAGCTTCCTGGGCCATCTGTGCCATCCTCCCACCGGCAGGGACCCTGGGAAGTGACTGACCTTCATCCTGGTCCTCGGTGGGATGGTGTGAGGTCCTCCTAGGCCCCTGGCAGCCCCAGCCCCAAAGGAGGACTGTTCTAAACCCCTCCCCCCACAGCCACACACAGACACGGCTCAGGAGTTGACTTGAGTTTTCTGGGTGCACAGTGGTCATTCCTTGGAGCCATGGGGAAAGCAGTCTGGCATCATCAGGGCTCCTAACTGCACCCCCCCACCTGAAATGTGTCATTTCTCACCAGCAAAATGTGTTCCTATATCCCTTGTGAAATCACAGTGGGAATAAATCATTCACTCGGAGACAGCCGCCTCTGGGGAAAATCCTGGGCCTTGACTGACCCCAACATCGGAGGCTTTGGCTGTGTTTCTCATTGCTAGAGGAAGTGAGTTGAGAACATTGGCCTTTTCCTCTCTCAGCCCTAGGGACAGAGGTTATTAGGGATCAGGTAGTCTACGGGCCTGTATGAGGGAAGGAGCTCCTTTTGGCCAGGCCAGGCAGGAGACACCCCGCCCTGGTCAGGTCTCCAAGCAAGCCAGGCAGTGAGCACAGTGACCCCACCTGCCGAACAGATGCCAACGGCCTACCGTGCGCCAGGCCCGATGGAGCTGCTCTCCGCATGGCACCTGAATGAAGGTCTCTCCTCTGAGGCCCCCTTGGTAATTCAGCGGCACAACCTCAGCCACTCGGGTTCCACCCAAGGACAAGGGACAGCGCCTCAAGGAGACAGATATGGCTCCTGCCGTCATGAGAGTCACTGCACAGCAGAAGTCAAATTTGAAACACCGAGCGACCCTGAGACGAACCCTTTGACCACGACCGTTGCTCCCCCGCCCCACTGCCATCAACATCGAGGGTTTCCGACGCGCTGTGCAACCCACTTTTGATCCTCATCTCATCCAACGCCAGCCACAACCCAGCCGGGAGGGTCTGTGAGCTCTCATTTTACAGATGAAGAAGCCAAGGACCTGACAGACGACACTTTGCCCGAGGTCACTTGCAATTCACACGCAGCTGCACTAGGATTGGAACTCAGTTCTGCGTAACCGCTGGGCCCCAGCTCTTGCCTCCCACCGACAAAGAGCACCTGAATACCACGGCAGAGAGGAGGGGTGGGAAAGCCCAATGGTAGGGTCCTCCCCTGGGCCAAGCTTGCGGTCCCCATCTGCTACCTCATGTGACTCCTGGGCCATGTGGCTGGGGGAGGGAGCAACTGAGAGAAGGTAGAAGCGGGAATCATTGGTGACTGCCTCCCTGGTGCCACCAGAGCCCCTTCCCACATTCCCAGCCTGGGGCTCTCTCCCTCTCCAATGAGTCTCACGGATGTGGGCTCATCCCGCGCCTGCCACCCCCAAGTCCCATTATGTCTCAGACTCTGCAGCTCAGCCAGGCGGGTAACAGGCAGGGAATGGGAATTTTTACCTTTTAATTTGTTCCTGAGCCCCTGAGGCTTGCCAAGCCTGAGCAGCCCCACAGCAGGTTTGGAGAGGAGGAGGGGAGAGAGGGAAAAACAGCAAGTGGGGAACACCGCATAGGCAGTCACTCGGGGCTCTGCTGTGGGGGCAGGGGTCCGGGAGGGCAGGGGAGCCAGGAAGAACATCTGGTTCCCAGGGCACCCGCCACCTGCTCAGTCCACTCCATTCTGGGGGGAAAAACACTTCAAAGAGCCCAAAGCTCAGGAGAGGAGCTGCACCCTTCCTGGTGCAGGTTTCCCCTGCCCCTTCAGCCTTCCTTCCCACAGCCATCAGCCCTCCTTAACACGGACTCTCCCTCGTGTATCTGGAGCCCTCGCTACCCCGGGCATCGTGCGCCCTTTAACTCTCAAATCCTTTCCCTTCCACCCTGCATCAGGTAGTATCATTAACATGCCCATTCCACAGATGTAGAAACTGAGTTTTAAAGAGGGGATGTATCCTCAACGAATTCGACAAGGCCTTACTGTAGGACCCTGCCATCCCACTCCTAGATATAGACCCAAAAGAATGAAGACACGGACTGACCGGACCTGTCACGCATGTTCCCAGCAGCCAGAAGGTGGCAAAAGCCCAAATGTCCAACAAGAGATGAATGGATAAACAGGTAAATGGGATCTAGCCATGCGGGGGAATATTATTCGGCCAAAAAAATGGAATGAAGGCTAGGATTGATACATATTATTATAATGTGGATGAACTTCCAAAACAAGATGCTAGGTGAAAGAAGTCAAGACACAAAAGGGCAAATAGGGTGTGATTCCATCTGTATGAAGTATCTAGAATAGGTAAAACATTACAGACAGAAAGCAAACCAGTGGGGGCCAAGGGCTGGGAGGAGGGGTCTTGATGGGTACGGTGTTTATTTTTGGGGTGATGACAATGTTCTGGATCTTGAGAGAAAGGGTGGTTGCACAACACTGAATGTACTAAGTACCACGGTGACTGTACTAGGTACTGCCGTGAATGTACTAAGTACCACGATGAATGTACTAAGTACCACCATGAATGTACTAGGTACTGCTGTGAATGTACTAAGTACCACTGAGGTGTTCACTTCCATTAACTTTACATGACTTGAGTTTTGTCTCAACTAAAAGCAGAGAAAGGAAGAGTGGGGGAAGAGGTGAGGTAACGCTGAAGGTCATGAACTGGGAAGCATGATTCTAGCTTCAGGCTTGGGTCTCTGGGGCTGCAGAATCTGTGCCCTTGGCCGCCATCTTCCAGTTGCCTGCCATGAACCCTCTTGCCTCTCGGCCTTTCCTTCTGCTGTGGTCTTGGCTGGGAAGGCCCTCCCTCCTATTTTTGCTCTCAGCATCCAACTCATTTTTCAATGGCCTTGATTAAAAGCGACTCCTACAGCCGTAGCCCTTCCCAGTCTCCTCAGGGGTCTTCCCCACCTTGGAGCCCCAGAGTCCCATGCCCCTCCCCAAGCCAGCTCCCACTTTGGCCTCCTGCTAGACTTGGCATTGTGCAGGCCTTCTCTTTGCCACCCACTGGCCTCAGAGAATAACCACACAGGATTCAACAATATTCATGCCTGCTGAGTTCAAAGCCCTGCACTTGGCATACAGTAAGCACTCAATAAGTGGAGGTTGTTAATGGACTGGGTTCATTCCTGAGGGGCTGGGACCTGCTGATGCACCTCTGTTTTGCCGCACAGACCCTGCTCCTGGGGGAGCTCCTCCAATGAGAGTGGATGGAAGGGGAGAGACAGACAAACGCCCCTGACGAGCGGGCACTTTCCTGTCTGTTTTCCTGCCAGGCAGGGAGCCTGTCTGGGCTCACAGTTTAGGATAAATGTGACATCAGTTCCTCTTGGCCAGCTGTGCCCCCGTGCGAACACACACACCCAGAGCCGCTGTTTCTGCTCAGTGTCTGAGGCTTCTTGGACGAGCCAAGCCCTGACTGTGCCTGCGGTTTAGCTCTACAAGGTGCTTCTACCACGAGGCTCCAAGGGTCCAGAAAAATCAGAAATTCCAGCCTCTTAGGAGATAGCCCTCCCCCCCCATCAGACCTCTCCAAAATCCCAGCTGGCCGGGACACTGACATTCGTTAGACAGACCCTTGTCAGACACCTGAGCTGTATGCTGGGTGGCGCGGGGACAGAGGTGTGAACACAGGACCCTGTTGGCTTTGAGCTGGAATGCTGGAGTCGCATGGAGCTGAGACGGACTGGGATTCTGCCACTTCCTGGCTTTGCTAGACAGGAAATGCTGGACAGGTCATGTCATCCCTTTGACCCTCAGTTTCCTCATCTGTAAAATGGAGACAGTAAGAGGACTACACCTCACAGAGCCACTGTGTAGTTTAGAGGAGGTATTATTGGATTCAAAGCACTCAGCATGGCACTGAAACAGAGAAGAGGTTCCACCAATGTCACAATGATGGTGGGTGTTATTATTTCCATTTTATAGATGCAACAGCTGAGGCCCAGGAAGGTTAGGAAGAGTTCTGTGACAGTCATAGAATCCCCAAGCTGATGCTTTACTCCTCTTAGCAAGCCTGTGTTTCATTTTTTTTTTTTAAGGATTTTATTTATTTGAGAGAGACAGAGGAAGCATAAGCAGGGGGAGGGGCAGAGGGAGAGGAAGATGAAGAAGCAGACTCCCTGCTGAGTGGGGAGCCCAATGTGGGGTTCGAACCCAGGACCCCAAGATCATGACCTGAGCTGAAGTCAGATGCTTAACTGACTAAACCACCCAGGTGTCCCAAGCCAGTGTTTCAGATGAGAGGCACTTGGAACAGTCACTGGTGCCTTGGCAAACTGCCCTTGGGGTTGGCACTGGGGACGGCTCACCTTCAGGGTAGAAATACCATACAGGCTCTGTTTACTCACTCACTTCTGTGTGGACCATGTGCTGAGGTGAGGGTCAAGGGGGAGACAGCATGGTGGGCAGAAAGAACACAGGGTTGAGAAGCCGAAGACCTGGGTTTAGGCGGGGGCTCACCCATTTCCTGGCCAGGTGACCTTGGGTAAGTCACAGATCCAGGCTTCTGACCATGCAGTTCTGTTGGTTTGAAATGCCATATTCCACTAATGAACTCCTAGGTATACTTCAAGACCCAATTCACATGTTACCTCCTATGTGAATTGAAGCCTCCACGTCTCCCAGGGCAAGGTGGCCACTCTTACGCTTTGCCCCCCTGCATTTTCTTCATCTCTGCAAGCTCCAAGGGAAGGGATTGTGTCTGCTTTGCTCTCTGCAATGTCCACTGAGCATGGTACTCAGCATGTCGTAAAAACTCACCTAATCATGAATGAGTCTCTATTCTGTGCCCCCTGCCTAGACACTGACCGGAGACGCACACCTTACTCAACAGACTTCGAACGGCCCAAGCATGAGACTCATTCAACTGTGTCTGCCTGCCTGGTACAGAGTCAGTCTTCTGCAAAATTCAACCGAACATGATCTCTCTCATAACTGGTGCCCTACTTACCTCGCTGGCTTCAACTAAGGAATATGCAGTAAGACAACCATCATGAAAGCCCTTTATCAACTAAGGGAGTTACATACATTGACGGTGTTAGCCTGAAGACTAATTCCAAATAACCAGATAGTGCCAAGTTTTTCAGTATGCTTTGCAAGTTCTTTTGAGTCTGCAATGGAATGCGAATTAGTTGGAGATGACAAGAAATCCACTCAAAACAAAACGTGGTGGCCAAATTAGGAAAACATGGTGGCCGAATTAGGAAGTCCCCACACAGGGGACAGCAAGGAGACATGGACTTCCCAGATCTCACCTCTCTACTTGGCTGTAGGTGGTGACTCGGACAGGGTTGGGAAGGGTGGGAACCTCCACTCTCACTGACATCCAGAAAGGAAAGAGGGGACTTTGGGACCTGAGAAATCCAGTCCAGCCCTTTGCCAGCCCGGAGATCTTTGGCCAGTTCCTTCTGCTGGTGAGGTCAAAGAAAGGTGGAGGTGATGATGCTCAGCTTCCTGAGGGGTGATGAGCATTAGGGAAGGTGAGATAGTCAGACGTGTGGAGCACCAGGCTGGGGACAAAGAAGGTCTCAAGAAACATTCATTCTCTTCCTTCTTAAACTATTCTTGGGCACCATGAATTCAGAGAGTGAAATAGGGGCACCTGGGTGGCTCAGTTGGTTAAGCATCTGACTCTTGGTTTCCACTCAGGTCATGATCTCAGGGGGTGTCTGCTTCCCCTCCCCCTCTGCCTCTCCCTCTCCTCACTCTCTATTCTCAAATAAATAAAATAAATCTTTAAAAGAAAAAAAAGAGAGAGAGAGAGGCGCCTGGGTGGCTCAGTTGTTAAGTGTCTACCTTCAGCTCAGGTCATGATCCCAGGGTCCTGGTTTCGAGACCCACATTGGGCTCCCTGCTCAGCAGGAAGCCTGTTTCTCCCTTTCCCACTCCCCCTGCTGTTGTTCCTTCTCTCACTGTGTCTCTCTCTGTCAAATACACAAATAAAAATCTTTTTAAAAATTTTAAAGAAAAGAGAGAGAGACTGAAAAAGCAAACCATAGACTGGGAGAAGTATTTGCAATCCAAATGTGTAACAAAGGACAAGTATCCAGAATATATAAAGAACTCCTACAAATCAATAAGAAAACAACCAAACACCCCAGTTTAAAATTGGGCAAGACAAGCTTCTAGGCAGAAGATACCCAAATAGCCAATGAGCATATGAAAACTTACCCCCATAATTACCCACCAGGGAAACACAAATAAAAACCACACTGAAATGTCACTATCGGCCACCAGTTGATTCAAACCAAACGGATGATACCAAGTGTGGGGAGGAGGTGGAACAACTAGAACTTTCCTTGCCTGCTGGCAGGACTGTCAAATGGCACAACCATTCTATTTGGCAGCATCTATAAAAGCTACATATTGCCCTCCCTGTGACAATTCAGCATGCCCAGGCTGTCACCTACGCAGAGAAAGGCCTGTGTGTGCCCACAAAAAAACGTGGGTTTGAATGTGTATTGCAGCCTTATTTGTAAGCCTCCAAGGGGGAAACAACTCAATGTCCACCCATAGAAGATTGGACAAATAATCTAGATGGGGGTCACTCAGTATTAAGGAAACCATTGAGCTATACAATAAGGATGTGTGTACTTTGCTCTCTATATATTGTAAGATATATATCTATATCTAGATATATCTATGTGTATATGTATAGATATAGATAGATATGTATATCTAAATAGATATCTAAATATTTATAGATATATCTATCTATATCTATACACACACATATGTATATACATATATATATTTAACATCAAAATAGGATTTTTAAGAAATTGCTAGAGTAGATGACAAGTTGGATCAGGCCATCTCTAAGATCTACCATCCCATTTATGATCCTCTGAGTCTGGAGAAGGATTCTCAGGTTCTAGTGCTGGAACTCGGGAATTCTGTGCTCCTTCTCATATCTCTCTTCCCTTCACTGTCATCTGGCTTGCCCGAAGGGGCCCCTGCTCTTGCTCCCTCTCCCTCTCTGACTCTGTATGACTCAGTCAGCCATTCTTGGCCTCATCATACCATCTGTTTAAAAAAAAAAAAAAAAAAAAACAGGGGTCGTGCCGCCTGGACTCCCCTCCAAGTAGAGAATCATGGTCATGCACAGAAAATGCTCCGTGCATCACAGAGCAAAAATGCTAAATGCATTCCCAGAATTGCTAGCAGATGTATCTTTGCAAATCAGGCAGAACTGCAGTCACTATGGCGAGGGTGTGGTTTGGAAATCAAGCCTGGTCCTCCTGTGTTTCGGTGGCATGAAGAGATCTAAGACAATGGTCACGGAGCAGAAGTCATCACGGGAAAGGGACAGCCCTGGGATTGGCCTGGGAGGGCATGGATGCTGGCGTGGTCCCTGAGGCTGTCAGGCCAGAGCCATACAGGGCTCATCCTTGAAGGAGACAGAGGCGGTGCCCGAGCCCGGGCCTTCATGCCAGCCCCTCAAAGAAAGGAGCCTAGAGGTCAAAGTCTAAGATCCTGGGTTCCAGGCTGTCTTTGCCCTGACGTGCTGTGACAAGTAAACCTGCTTCCCATCTCTGGGGCTCACACTCCCCTCTTCACAATACAGGGGAAGGCCAGATCATATTGAGAAATCATTCCAACTCTAACTGTTCATGTAGCTACAAACTGCTTACTTCTTACCACCAGCTCACATCATGTCTCTCTCGGCTTAAAACCTTACCTATGGTTTCGTGTCAGGGTTCGAACAAAATGCAAACTCCTGAGCAAGTCCTCCCCCCTCCATCCTTGAACCCTTGAACCCATTCCTGCCCCAGGACGTTTGCACACATTGCCCTCTCGACCCCGAACTCTCCTCTCCCCAGTTCTGCATGGCCAGTCTTTGCTGGCTTTGCGGCCCCTCCCCAGGGGCTCCTCCTCAGATAAGCCTTCCCTGACCAGATAAAGCAGACCCCTCTCCTTGCTGTTTCTTTCCCCACCTTCCCACTTAGATAACTTGTAGCCATTTGATGAATTCGTGGCTCCCTTGTAAGTTCCATGTAGGCAGCCAAGGCGTCTGTGACCCTTAGAGCCTCTGGCATCTACACAGTAGGTGTCCGATAAATTCTTGTGCTTTTTTAATCCTCCTAGGCAGTGCTCTGGAGCTCCTGCCACCCTCAAGGGCTCCTGTCAGAAGGAAAGAGAGCACCTGGGTACCGTGGGCCCATCACAGATGATGGGGGATTCCAGGCTCCCTGTAATCTTGTACCAACTAATTCCTACTTATAACCCTTGGACACAGAAGTAGGAAGGAACTGAGGCTCAGAGCAGCGAAGATAGGTGGCCACAGTCACATACCAGTACCCAGGAGGCCTGGGCATGGAGACAGCCGGCTCTGTGCCACGTGCTGGCCTGTGACTCCATCCCTCCAAGCTGGGCTCTCCTTGTCTGCAAAGCGGGGCTAAGATCTCCTGCCCGATCTACGAGCTGTGTCATGATCAAGCAGGATAATTAGCACGTGAGGCTCTGCGTGCTGTCTGCGGCGCGCAGCTGCCGGGATGTGGACTTGGAGCCAGAGCCTGTCTGAGGTTTGCTTTGTCCGCCTGAGTCTGCCCCTGCCCCTCGGGGAGGCAGCCGCCGCATGCACCCGGTGCTTTGGGGAGCCAGCTGCCCTGGACTGGAATCCCGCTCCATCCCCTCTCAGAGCTGGGTGCCCCTGGGCATACACATTATTCCTTTGAACTCTAGTTGTCTCCTCTGCAAAATGAGACTAATTCCCTCACCCCGGGGCTGTTAGGAGCATTAAGGGAGATCACCTAGAAAAAGAGCTTTCTTTATTCCTTCCAAAGCACAGTGCCAGTTTTGCTCCTCTTTTGATGTTTGAGGACATCTAGCTATCATTCTATCAGTCCCCCCCCCCCCAGTAGAGGCACCTCCCTGGGTGAGCAAGGCAAGGATGCTCAAGGCTGCCCCTTCCCACCCCACTTGTGCAGCCCTCAGTGCAGGCCAGGCTCGGCAGGATGCCTTCTCCAGGCAGTCTCCTTCATGGCTCAGCCCCGAGTCAAGCATCACCATCAGCCCCACTTCACAGCTGGGTAGACTGAGCCACAGGTCGTCTGCGTAACCTTGTTCAAGGTTCCCTGGCTGTGCAGGTGGGATTTCCTTCCCATGGAGGATGTGGCCAGTGCAGCATCTTTGTTTCCGGTAGCGAGAACCCCCCCTTGACGGGGAGTTACACTCACTTTTGAGGTAACCATGCAGTCTGGGGAAGGTCCTGGCCGTGCGCTTCAGTCGCAGCTTTGCGATGAGACCAGGATGGCCACCCGCCATGAGTGTGGCCTTCAGGGGCCGGCACACAGGACAGGGAGGGGGTGTGGGAGGACAGGACTCAGCTCCGGGCCCAGGAGAACCATCCAGAGTGGGGAGCCCAAGGAATAAACCCACCACACCCACCTTGGCCCTCCTAGACAGTGACTAGCCTCTCTGCGACAGACATTGGCCCTGGCCTCTGGCTGCCTCCCTGCTGGGAAAGGCCCCCCAGATCCCTCAATGGCTCCTGAGTATCAGGCCCCTGTCACGCTGTCAGCCCCTTCCCTGCACGCTCAGTTCTGGGGGCGGTGCTGGTCTTGGCAAGCAGACAACATTAGTGGGACTGAGAGAAGGCAGGTGGGGGGTGGCAGAAAGGGACACTCAGAGCACAGAGACCCCAGGGGGTGGGGAGAGAGGGAGGCAGGGAAAGGCAGGAGAGGGCTAGATGAGAAAGAAGAGTGGGTAGAGGGATCTGGATCCAAGAGAGGTCGTGCAGGGGGAGACAGAGACTCGAGGCCACACAGGAGGCCACAAGGGAGGGAAAGAGAGGGGCCCCAGAGCCAGGAAAAGGGAAAGAGGAGCTGAGAGAGGAACTCACGAGAGGGAAAGAGGCTGACACCGGTGTCTTTTGTTTGGCCTGATCCCAGACAGCAGCTGGGAAGCAGTGTCCCCTCGCAGGAGGCAAGGGAGGCAGCCTGCACAGAGAGGGGACAGGACAGAGAGCCAGGATCCCGGGGTCCGAGGCATCCTGGCTCTGCACGGCAGGGCAGCTCCCCTGGGAGGTAAAATGAGCACACACATATGTGTGTCCATGGTGGCCCTGTTCCTAACAGCCTGAAGCGCTTGAAGTCACCTGTCATCCTGGGTTTTCCAGAGAAACAGACCACGAAGAGATCCACATGCACAGACGTCCAGAGAGTTCTCTGAGGGAAGTGGCTGGCATTACCGTCAATCAGGGCAGATGAGTCTGGGATCCGTGGGGGAGGCCAGTGGGCTGAAAACCCCCGCGGGAGTCAAGGCTGTGGTCTGGGGGGAAACTTCTTTCTTTTCTCGGAAACCTCAGTTTTTTGCTCTAAGGCCCTCCTCCAGGACCCAAAGTCCACAGACTGAAGTCGTCAGCCATGTCTGCAAACACCCTCACAGCAACGCCGAGATTGGCGTTTGGGCCATAAACTGGAGGCTGGAGCCAAGCTAAGCTGTCACTCATACCACACCATGTGTCACCTATGGCTGCTGTCAAGGATTGTCGCAAAACAGCGCACGCTTATTATCTTACGGTTTTGAAAGACTCTAGGAAGATTCCTTTTCTCTGCCTCTCCCGGAGTCCAGAGGCTCCCCGGTGTGCCTCCTGGCTCCTTCCTTCTCGAAGGGCAACAGTGGCACCTCTGCTCTTTCTCCCGCTGGATCATTCTGACACTCCCTTCTGTCACTCACCCTCCCCCACTCCCACCTCTTGTAAGCACCCCTGTGATTAGACTGGCCCCACCCAGATGATCCAGGGGAATCTTCCCCACAGGGTCTTTAATTGGATCCCATCTACAAAGTCGCTTGAGGCAGGTCAGAAACTGTATCTACCAGGCCCAGGAGGAGGACTTGGCTGTCTTGGGAGGGACATTACCCTGCTGCCCGCCACTCTACCCAAATGCTGCTCACTGGGAAGGGAGTGGACACATTTTGGTGGCATCCCCCCCACCCCCCAACAGTGAATTCCAATGCTGCCGTAAGATGAGAGTTGTGGGTCAGTTCACACCTGGGCAAGAGATTCCTTTCCCAGCGGAATCCCATCCCTGGGAGTAGTCCAGACCCCCCGGGAAAGCGTGACAAAGACTCTCAGGAAAGAATAGTAAGATGTTGGCTTAGAACTCCAAAGAACTGGAAGATCAGACAAGGAATCAACCTACTCCAGCGCTTACACTGTATGACCTGTGCATTTTCAGGACAAGTCCTAGCCTCTCTGTGACTCTTAGCTTCCTGCTTCATTTTCACGAATGGCCCCCGAGACTGGCCCCCCTGTACTGCACACTCAATACACACTAGCCTTGAGCTTTGCCTACTGCAGCGACCCCTGCCAGGGACCCCTTCTTCCTCAGAGGGCCTGCACCTACCACTCTTACAGGAGGACTGCCTTTGGGCTCCTAGAGCCCTGTGTCCTGGCCCCTGGGAGCCAGAAGTGCCTGGAAGCTTACGTCTCTCTCCACCACACTCGGATGGCCCTCAGCCAGAGTCTGCGGGCGTGGGAAGATGAAAGCTGCCCTCCTGGTCTCGAGTTGAGGCAAACTCTTCCAGGGGGCAACTTAGGGGAGAGGCCCATCCACTGTGTCTGCCGCTGCTGTCTTCCTCGGCTTCCTCTCTTTCCTGGTTCTGTTCCCTGCCAACCCTCATATTGATTCTTCTGGAACTCACCCCAATAAATCCTCTATCCAAGAATGCTAGCCTTGGGTCTCCCCCAGGGCATCTGGACTATGATCTATAAGTTAACCCCTTTAACAGCAGTGCTAAGAGGGGAACAATGTGATAATTCCCATTTCTCAGATAAGGAAACTGAGGCCAGAGAGGCTCAGTGATAGGCCCAAGTTACAGGGCACCTAAGTAGCTGAGCATGATTTGAAACCACACCAAGCCTGCATGCTCAGCCTCTTCTCTATGACTCCCCCGGCTCTTTGGAGGCATGAGACAGAAAGGAGGGGGTGCCTGGGAGAGGCATTTGGGAAGGTCAATAGATGAAAACACCCTGTGGGGCCTCAGAGCCCATTAAAGTTAAAAAAAGAAAGAAAGAAAGAAAAAAGAAAAGTAAAGATTCATCATTTGCCAACTCGGGCAGGCATACTGTGATTTGAAACCCAACCCGGATGCCTCACCCTGGGGCTGCTTCCTCCCTTCCCTCCAGAGAAGGAACCTGGGTGCCTCTCCCGCTTGGAGCTCAGAGCTTGGGTAGGGATCTGTTTTCTCAGGGGAGGAGGGAGGCTCCAGGGCCCGCTGCAGTGGGGTTCCTTGGGTCAGAGCAGCTAGGCACAGGCTGAAAAAGAGCCAATGGCTGGCCGTTCCGTGGCCCCATCCCCTGGTACCACCTCCCCATGGTCGTTTGAAAAGGAGGAAGAAGAATCATATAAAGCCCCTTCTTTGCTCCTGGAGCTTGTGGCTCCTGTCCAGGTTTAAGCCTTGGAAACAAAGGCTGGTCCCTGGGCCGCTTGTGGTCGGGCAGAGGGGACAGGAGAAATTAACAACTGCCCAGCCCCCACCACAAATTCCTTCTTTGCCTGCCCAGCAGGTTCCACCAGGTTGGGTGAAGAGCAAAGCAGCCTCCCCTCTTTCACAGGTGTGAGCACTTCATTGCAGAATGACCTGGAATGGGGGAGGTATGTCTTTATCCCCCTGCAGGTCCCCAGATCCCAGAGACCCACAGGGTGACTTTTAGGAAGGAGAAACCAAGAGCCCAGGTGAGGCAGGTATCAGAGTCCGGGTCTGCACATGGGCCGGAAGTGGCGGCATCTTCTTGGCTCCACAGCGTGGCCTGCCTCCTCCCAGCTCCACTTCCCTGCTGGGCACACAATGATCCGTGGTGAATCTCACCCCAGCAAGCGAGCTCCTTGAGGTATGAGGACGTTATTCATCCTCGTAAGCCTAGTCTAGCATAGAAGAGAATATCACTCCACAGCTGCTCCAAGGGCTCAAAAGTGGTCGTTAAGGAAGGGCTGCTGGTGGTGATGGAAAGGTGGGGGCGGGGGGGGGGGACAACAAAGGCCAGGAGGTCAGGGAGGGAAGCTGATCCTCTTGGCATCAAGGCTGCTAGAGGCAGAGGAAGGCTACTTACTACCCATCAGCCTTCATTGGCTCTCTGCCAGCATGGAGCTAGGGGGCCTTTCTTTTGTCTCCAATCATGAAATGAACCCAGCAAGGCAGTCCTATTATTTTCCTCTACAGGTGAAAGGATGGGGCTCAAAGAGGTTAAGCTACTTGTCCAAGGTTACACAGCCAATAGGGAGGAACGTTAAGATTTGAACCCAGGTCCTTGTGTCCAGCCCCAAGTCATGGACAGCCAGGAACGGGAGTGGACACTAAGGAACACACAATATGCTATAGAGTTCAAAGTCGGGAGTGTGTGTTTCTGTTGAAGCAGTAGAGGCTGGCTTCCTGGAGGAGGTGTCTTCCAAATGTGGGAGCTTTAGGTAGCCAGAGAGGGGAGGAGGGTCATTCCTGGTGGAGTGGCCTGTGTAAGCAAAGGCCCAAAGTGTGAGTGCAGAGTGGTGTATAGCCTTATTAGAATGATAGCAAAGGGGCATTGTTGGAAAGTAAAGGCCTGAGGGTATCCAGGATATTCAGGCCTATGCTCTATCAAAGCCTTGAAACGTTAGTGAAGACCAGCAGTGGGCCACACTGAGGTTCTTTGGATAAATGAGCATCTCTGAAGTGGGGGAGGTGGTGTGGAGGCTATCCACTGAGAGAGGAGCCAGGCCGCAGGCTGCTGCTGGGCCAGGGAAGAGCAGGTGTCTCCGGGACCTGAGAGCACAGGGAGGGTGAGCAGGCACAGCTCTGGGAGGCCTGGCCACAGCAGGCCAACAGGATCTGGCTGTGGGTTCAGGGGAAGGAGTCCCTGAGAGAATGAGGATGCCACGGAGAGAACTAGATCTTTCTCGGCTAGTGTGGTCTGGGGGGAAAGGACAGGCAGGTTCCAGGCACATCTGGCCGTCAACGTGGACAGAGCAGCTCAGAGGTGGGAAGATTCTTCTGGTGCTGGAGGTGGGTCACACTCGCGATGTGGAATTGGAAGTTCTTGGGTAGAGAACTGGAAATAAAAGCTGGGCTGGGGAGGGACAGAAGGAGTAGAAGAGAAGGAGGGGAAAAGGAGAGAAAGGGAATGAAGGAATCATCCATGCATTCATTCGTTCACAACACTGTTGGACGGGCTAGTTGTGCTGGGTACATGGATGTTGGTTGGCAAGATGCCTTGAACATGTGGATGAAAAGGAGCAGGCGGGTTGTAGGGGTTGAAATCCTACCCGCTGGCCACTGAGGATGGGTCCTAACTTGGGGCATATGACTTGACCTCTCTGTGCCTTATTTCCCTCCTCTGGACAAGTGAGTATAATGACATGTATGTCACAAAGTGTGGACTCTAGTGAGATGTCCACAAGTCGAGGGCTCAGACAGGTGGACAGCATCCACCAAACGAGAGGAGTGATCTTCTTCTGTTTTCCTTCTCCCTCCTCCCCTTTGATCAATGCCCTCCTCCCTATTCTTGGGACACCCCAAGATGCTCCACCACGGGTGGTCTGGGCAACTTTTTCCCTCCACTTGGAATCTCTTATCCCGGATCTTCACTCAGCTCCCTCCCTCATTCCCTACAGGTCTCTGCTCAGATGTCACCTCCTCCAAGAGGCCTTCCCAGACCAGACTGTCTCTGGCACGCCAGTCACTCCCTGAAAGCAAGCTCCGTAAGAAGAGAGACTTTGCTCAATGTTTCCCTAGCACAGAAAACAGCCCAGTGCCTAGTGGACATCCATATACCTTTGTGAAGGAATGAATGAATGAGTAAATGGATGACCCAGACACTCGATGACCCAGACTTCTCCAATAGGACAGGGGAGCAGCCAACATGCTGTGTCAGTAAGCAAAGTGACATCCAGGTTTGGCTCTATGGGCCTGCCTGCTCCAAAGCCAAGTTTTGGGGGCCCCAGGCCCCTAAGGGCTTGGGTGAGGGATGTTGAAAGCAAAGGACAAAGGACTATAACAACACTTGACAGTTCTAGTGTACCATGAAGCCCTAACATCTCTCCTTTGGGCCATGTCTTTTGTCTGAGTCCAGAGCTCTGAGCATACATTATCTTTTCATCAGTTCCTGAGGTAGAAGACAGCCTTTCAACAGGTCTGATGGGGCAGGACAGAGCAGGATTCCCAGATGACCTCCCCTGCTTTTCTGCTTCAGTCCGAAGCCAGAGCTTGAACAGGTGTCTAGTGGACCATAGCTCTGTGGGCCTCACACAGCAGCAGTATGGTGACATCTAACAAAAACATTTTCCTAGGTGCCTGGGTGGCTCATTAATTAAGCATCTGCCTTCAGCTCAGGTCATGATCCCAAGGTCCTGGGATCGAGCCCTGTGTCAGGCTCCCTGCTCCACAGGAAGCCTGCTTCTCCCTCTCCCACTCCCAGTGCTAGTGTTCCCTCTCTGGCTGTCTCTCTCTCTCTCTGTCAAATAAGTAAAATCTTAAAAAAAATTTTTTTTCTTAATTGTGACACTGTTGGCAGCATTTAACAAATGGGAAGCATTGCTTTAAAAATAAGAGTTTTCGGGTGCTTGGGTGGCTCAGTGGGTTAAGCCGCTGCCTTAGGCTCAGGTCATGATCTCAGGGTCCTGGGATCGAGTCCCGCATCAGGCTCTCTGCTCAGCAGGGAGCCTGCTTCCTCCTCTCTCTCTCTGCCTGCCTCTCTGCCTACTTGTAATCTCTCTCTGTCAAATAAATAAATAAAATCTTTAAAAAAAAAAAAAAAGTTTTCTTTTTTCTTTTCTTTTTTTTTTTTTTTTTGAAGTCTGGGAGATCTGAAAACACTGGGGCCACAAAGTATCTTATGTCTTTAGATAGACAATGTGTTGAAGTGTGCCACAGTCCTTGCCGCTCCCTGGCGTCTCCTAAACCAGAAAGCCACGGTTTGAACACCCATCATCATTCAGCCTGGACTCCTGGTTGGTTTGTCTGTCTGTCACTCAGACTGCTCACTTATTTGTGCTAGCTGTCTGGCCCCTGTAGGAACCTGAGTGGTCCCCGAGGCTAAGCTCGTTCTGCCTCAGTTTCCTTACCTGTCAACCACATGATCTTCTCTCCTAAAAACCAAGAAGATAATGAACCTGAGTGTGCCTACAGACTAAGGCTGATATTGACATGAGGCTCAGTGAATAGTTCCCCTTCCCTCTCCTGCCTGGCTACATTGACTCGGCCATTGGCTCTCCAATCGCTAAAATAATACAGAGTAACACCTTGATGCCAAGTGCCCTACAAGACATAGGGATACAGGTGGTGAATGAACAGATGTGGTTCCTCCCCCCATGGCACTCACAGACTCTTTTTAAAGAAGTAATCCAGCAAATCAATCTGTAATTCCAGTTCGAAATATGTGCCATGAAGGCATTAAATTGAGTGGAATGAGAGAGAAGAAGAAGGTGTCCCCAAGGAGGTGGGTCTGAGCCGAACATTGGAGGATGAGGGTGCAGGTGTAGAAGGCTGGGAAAGTGCTCTAAACAGAAGGGACAGCCTGTGCAAGACCCTGATGCAAGAAAGGGCCCTCACTGTTCTAGGAACCGAAACGAGGCTGGTAGGGGGTGGGTAGGATGATGTAACCTGGAGAGGAGAAAAGAGGCAGATTATCGAAGGAGCAGCAGTTTTATTCTCGGGCCAGTGGGAGGTCAAGATGCTCAGAGAGGCAGGGGTGATTCAAACTGCCTTTTCCCAAAAATGTCTGGGCTATAAAACTATAAGAAGATATTGCTACAAACTTATTAAAATGGCTAAAATCCCCCCAAACTGATTAAACCAAATGCCGGCGAGGATGTAAAGCAATAGAGACTGCCAGTCATTGCTGATGGGAAGGCAAACAGCACACTTCGGGAGAGGACTTGGTTGTTTCTTACAAAACTAAATATATTCTTACCATACGAACCAGAAATCACCTTCCTCGGTGTTTAGCCGAATGAGTTAAAATTTGTGCCCACACAAACACTGGCACACAAATGTTTACAGGAGCTCTACTCATGATCTATCCATGATCATCATTACCAAAAAAACTGGAAGCAACCAAGATGTCTTTAAACGGGATAAAGAAACTACAGAACTTCCATACAATGGGATATTATTAATCGGCAGTGAAAGAAATGAGCTATCACGCCAGAAAGAGACATGCGAGAACCTTAAATGCATATCACTTAGTCAAAGAAGGCAGTCTAAAAAGGCCACATACTGTGTGATTCCAACCGTGCAACATTCTGGAAAAGGAAAAACAATAGAGTCAGTGAAAAGATCAGTGGTTGCCAGGGGCTGGGTAAGGCAATAAGGACAGGGAGGGTGGGAGAGATGACTAGGCAGAGCACAGGGGAATTTTAGGGCAGCGAAAAGACCCTGTATGATATGTACGGTAATGACAGACACATGTCAGTATACCTTTGTCAAAACCCATACAATATACAACCCCAAGAGCAAACCGTAATGTAAACCACGGATATTAATAACGTGTCAGTATCAGTTCATCAATCATCACATTATTGTTCCACAATAATGCAGATGTAAATAACAGGACAAAGGAGTGTGTGTGTGTGTGTGTGTGTGTGTGTGTGTGTGTGTGTGTGTGTGTGT
>NW_026739562.1:6755471-6861622 GCF_022355385.1 Mustela nigripes | reverse complement strand
TTTGGGAACTCCATACTTTCTTTTTTTTAAGGATTTTTTTTTTTTTAATTTATTTGACAGACAGAGATCACAAGGAGGCAGAGAGGCAGGCAGAGAGAGAGGAAGGGAAGCAGGCTCCCCGCTGAGCAGAGAGCCCAATGCGGGGCTCATCCCAGGACCCTGGGATCATGACCCCAGCTGAAAGCAGAGGGTTTAAAACACTGAGCCATCCAGGTTCCCCAACTCCGTACTTTCTGATTAAATTTTTTCTAAACCTAAAATTGCTCTAAAAAAAATAAAATCTGTAAACTAAGACATAAACATACATTTAAAAAAAAAAAAAAGTGTCTGGGCTGCAGTGGAGAGACTGGATTAGTGGGAGTGGCTAAGTGAAAGCAGGAGAGCAGGTGTCCACATGGGAGATCATGGTGGCTTCCAAGAGGGTGATGATGGAGAGGAGAAGGGTGGACCCAAGACTTATTTAGGAGGAAAAATGCACAGGACCTAATGATGATGTGCTGCCTGATGGGACTGAGGAGGAAGCGAGTCCCAGAGGATTCCCTGGCCGTGGCCTTGACGGCGGGTGGACTGAGGTTCCCTTCACTGCAGTCTGGCTGCAGAGAACCTTCAAAGCCAGTACACAGAGTGTGGAAAATCCAGATACGGGGGATGGGGGTCCGGAGTTTTGGCAAGAGGTCTAGCTGTAAAGTCGGGAATCTTCTCGCTCATATGAGAGTGAGCTCATGTCTGTCAGTTCAATTCGGCCAGCCATTCTGGGGCCCCTCCTCAATGAGGTGACACTGTGGATGTCCCCATGGTGACCTCAGCCTTGCAAAGTCCTCGTGGCTCTCCCATCCCCCCACAGAGAGGAAGGAGGGTCCCAGAGAAACCAGGAGAATTGCCAGAGGTCTTCTAGCCAGCCCAGGGCAGGGTGATCACGGGGCTCCCCTCTCTTTGCCACTTTCTCTTGCAGGATTCCACACTGCCCTTTGCCCCACGCACCTGCCTCCAGAGCCCCGGGCACACCTGGGCAAGGCTGTGACAAAGATGAACAGAGGTGACAAAGCTGAAGCCCTTCCTCTATTCCAGGGCAGACATGCGGAGTCCAGGACTCAGAGGGACCAAGGGACAAGGAACTACAGCAGAGGAGGGAGGACAGAAACGGGGGACGGGAGGAATGCAGTGGCTGACAAGCTGATTGGGGTCCCAGGATGGGGACGGATGCTCAGCCAAGCTATGGACAAGCGCATCCTGTCTCCTCGTTCCTTGCTTGTTTCCCACCGACTATTCTAGCCCCCACCCCCAGAACACTGGGTCTATTTCTGCCTCAGTTCCCTTTCTCCGTACTTCTCCTTGAGGAGACCCTCCCCCGACTCCTGAAGTTTCAGATCAGGGCACATAGATGGTGTGAGAGACATTCATCATCTAATTCAACTCTCCCACCACATCTCTCTGTTTCACAGATGAGGTGACTGAGGCTCTGGAGGGAGGGGGTGGGAGGTGTGGAGTGGTTAGGGACTTCAGAGTCACATGGCTTCAGGGTCAGGCCGAGAGCCAGGTCTCAGATGTCAAGGTACTGCTCCCATCTCTCTGCAGCACACACCCCCCGGCCCCCCAACATGAGTTCAGCATCAGAAATCTTTCAAGACAGCAGCCCTCCAAGGGTGAGTCCTCTCCTGAGCCCTCAGAGCACTTGACAATGACACTGAGCCTGCTGGTCTTGGCAGTCTATGGGCTTGCCACACTGGGAGCCCTGACCTGTTTTCATTCCACGGATCTGGAAGAGCAGCCCCAGGGCTTCGAAGTCACCAGATGGGATCTGAGGTCAGAAGGTGACAGCCAGCCTGGGCAACCATCAGGCAGTGGGAGCAGTGCCCTATGGAATTCTGCCCACAGCTCCTGCCCGGTCCACAGGGACCTGTCCCCCAGGCAGGGCCCTCCCTAACTAAAGGCTCCAGGGCAGGCCATATTAGGGAACACTCTAGCATCCAAGCACCTTCAGGTGGGGAAGAGCGAGCCTCCCAACCAGGGAAGGCTGGGCTCAGCTGGGCACAGGAGCCCAAGGCACAGGGGTGGGGAAAGGCATCTAGAAGAAATGAATGACCTTATGCAGAGAGTAAAACCATGCCTTTCCTCCTGCTACAGCCACCTCCTGCTCCGCTCAGATTACCAGTGCCTGCATGTGTCTCGCTGGACATGAAGAGGCTGACTCACAGCATGAAGAACAAGCCCTGGCTTTTGGAGTCTGACGCTTCTAGTTTGAAATCCTGGCGCTACCGCTTGCAAGCTGTGTGACCTTGGGTAAGTTACTTAACTACTCTGTGTGTCCGTTTCCTCATCTCTAAACTGAGTGAGAGAAGATGGGGCACGTAAACTTTTGAGCTCAGTGACTGGCACCCAGTAAGCTGAAGGACTATGGCTGGAGATACAGCCAACAGACACACGGACAATCCAAAAATGCCTCCTGTTTATGTGCCAGTGGAGGCAGAGTTTTTTTTTTTGTTTTGTTTTTTGTTTTTTTGTTTTTTTTAAATCTATCTATCCATCCATCTATCTACCTAGTCTTCCCTGCTCCAGGGAAGCCCTGGTGGAAAGCACCCTGGTTTCCAAGGCCACCTCACCTTGTGTGTGCTACAATCCGAACCAAGCAAGCACCCCAGTCTAAGCTCCCTAATGGAACACCAGCCAGCAGGGTCTCCGTTTTATAAAGCAGGGAAGTCTGAGGGTCCATCAAATGGCCTTGTTTTTGTTTTTGTTTCTTAAGATTTTATTTGTTTATTTGACACAGAGAGAGAGAGAGAGAGAGAGAGATCGATCACAAGTAGGTGGAGAGGCAGGCAGAGAGAAAGGGAGAAGCAGGCTCCCCGCCAAGGAGAGAGCCCGATGTGGGGCTCGATCCCAGGACCCTGGGATCATGACCTGAGCCGAAGGCAGAGGCTTAACCCACTGAGCCACCCAGGCGCCCCCATCAAATGGCCTTGTAAAAGAATCCAGACCTCAGGTGGTAGGGACACCCAAACAAGCCAGCCTGACATGTTTCTATCAGGCTCAAGTGCTGCTCCAGAGACCTTCTGGAACCCTGACTCCTGTTTCCTGTTCCCATGCATCAGGAGCCTCCCATCCCCACACCCATGCTTGGCCATATCCAGTTGTGCAAGACCAGCCCTGCCCTAGGAGGGGTTCAGCCTCTGTTGGAGCCCGAGAACTCCGCAGTAGAGACCCCGAGAGCAGAAAGAGTGACAAAGGATGGCAGGACCCTGTCTGTGAGAGGCGAGGGGGTGCTGGGGTCAGGTAGACCTCCACACAAAACCCCCATGTCTCCTGGCACATGGAAGGTGCTGGAAAAACAGTAGCACCTACCTCACTGCCTTCTAACAGTCTTTCGGTTTGGAGTCGGACCCTTATAAGCAAAGGAACTCTTTGCCCACCTTTGATACTCAGGAGGCACCGAGGGCCTTCGGGTCAGAACATCTCTGGTCTCCCAGCATGAGGGCCTGGATGGCACCCATGTCCCGACAGACAGTCAGTCGGCCTCTCCGTCCTCAGCACCCAATCTAAAGTGCAGGCACACATGGTCTTCTTTTCCTGGCCTCACTGAACGGTGCAGATCTGTTTGGCGCTTGTCTCTGGGACCAGAAAAGACGTCCTTGAAGACAGGGGTAGGCGGAAGTTGATATGTATATTCCCAGCCCTGAGCAAATTTGTCATCAGCTAGTGCCAATAAACACCTATGACATGCATGGATAGGCGGATGGATGGATGGACAGACGGATGGACAGACGGAGGGATGACAGCAGTGTCCCTGCAGAAGCATCAGATGCCCAGACTGTCTTTGCTCAGGCTTCTCCAGAGAGGAAACAATTATTTCAACAATCACAGCACGGTAGAAACTGGCCCTACAGGAAGCCCAGTAAACACTACCCTGAAATCTCCTCTCAGTGGGGGCAGCAGCCGGCCTCCAAGTCCCAGGCACAGACCCCTGGGCCCTGGGCTTTATCTCTGCGCTTTCTCCTTCCTCCCATTGTCCTGCCGGGCTTCCCACAGCCCCAAGCCAGGGGCCGGCTTTGTTTGGAGGTCACAGAGCCACGCTGATTGCCCAAGGTAGAGCAGAATGACCCATTCCCCTCCTGGCGGAATATTCTTTTCAGAACTTTCTCAGGGACCCTCCCCTCACAGCTTGGTTTCCACAGAGACACTGAGGCCACCACAGACAGACAGCTCCTGTCCCTGTCTCTTTTCCCAGCCAGCCAGTGGTCAGAGGTCCCGCCAGAGAGGCCCGAAGAGAAGTCAAAATGGGGAATAGACAACACTTTCCCACACCAAAGAAGTCACCAGGACCAACAATTCTGAGTGCTAACTAAGGACAGCTAGAGGGGGTGTGGATTGAGGGGCGCTGACCCAACCTTCCCGAGCAGAGAGGGAAGAACTCGGAGCCTAGAGATTTCTTGGAACTCAGCTAAACTTGAAGAAACCCAGAAGCCTTAACTCCAAACTCTCAACTGTGACAGTGAGGCAGGTTTGACAAGGAGGGAAGATGCTGGAAAGCAGGCTCTGGTGGTGGTGATTGTCGCAGCAGTGCTCAGGTTGATACCAAGCCTTATGTTCCAGCTGATTTGCAACAGCCGGCCACAGAGCAGAACTGCAGAACTTGTTCTTAGAGCCAAGAAGGGACAAGCCCCACACATCCTGGTCTTGCCGCGTGAGTGGGGCAGAAAGATCCAGTGCGGCTGACTCCTTCCTCTTCCTCCTCTCCAGCTACGGGACCAAATGAGCTCCTCTAATGGTCACAGAAAGTGATACAAGGTGCTGAAGGCAAAAATATCTCATGGCAATGTCAGCTCTGTCCATCCTGCCCTTGAACCTAAGTGGTGACCTTCCCCTGCTGATGATATAGTGATACTAACAGCGGCAGGTCACGTTTACTGGGACCTGACACTATGTCACGGGTGTCTTGTCGATCCTCCCAGCAAGTCAGGAAGGATTCAGAAAGGTTTGAAACCTGCCCATGTCACACAGCCAGGGAAGGAAAGAGCAAGTCCTCAAACTCAGTTCCGCCAGCTATGCTAACCCTTAGCTCCTGCAGTCCCTCACCGTGGTCTGGCAGGACTTAATATGATATAGCAGGGGAAACTGAGGCCCTGAGCAGTGATTTCTCTATCTCTTGCTCCCAGGAGGAGGATCCTGGTCTTCATTCAGGGTCTGACATTTTCCAGTTAGACTGTGTCTCCTCAGGTGGTTGGCAAGTACTCCTCAGACAGCTGAAAGGGGTTGCAGTTCCAGGGCAGAGAGGGTGGCTGTCCTTCAAACATTCCTGCTCCCCTTCCAGAATGAAAAGTTGTGGCTGGGAAGGGGATGGCTAGCCAGGAACTACATTTCCCAGCCTTCTTGACACCTGTGTATCCCTGTGACTCATTCTCACCAATTGGAGCGAGCATAATGTGAACCCTTCCAAGCCAATGTGATGAGGAAGGGGCTGGCCATCCAAGAACTACGTTTCCCAGAGTCCTTTGCACCTATGTGGCCATGTGACTCATTCTCACCAACAGGAGTGGGAATGATGTGATGAGGAAGCGATGAGCCTTCTCAAGCTTTTCTTCCTCCTTCTATGATGATCTTGGAAGCCACATGTTGTAGATGGAAGGAAGCAGGGGCCCTAAGTACTGTGTGGAAAGCTGCCCTCCACTTTCACTGAAGAGTTATCAAGCGGAAATAAATTTGTGTTGTGTGAATCTGCTGAGACTCATGGTTTACCCTGTGTGGCGCCTAGCAATATTCTAACCGATTCACAGTCCCAGGCTCTTGGTTATTATGAACCTTCTCACCCACAGTTATTGGGAACCCTGAGGAAGACCCTGAATGCCCCCAGAAGTCCATTTCATCCAGAGGACATTTCCTGAGTACCCTCCATACCAGCCCCTGTCTCATCGATATGCAGAAGTTCGCTGGTATCCCCAGCCCTTGACCTCGCCCCGATGCACAGCTGTGATTCTCTCCCTCCCCTGCCTTTCACAACCAGACTTCTCTCGAAAGCACTGTCTGTGCTCTTGTCACCGTTTCCAAATCTTCCATTCGTGTTTCAACCCCATTTCTCTATTGTGGTTGCAGACTGGAGTCTCTGGACTTCTCAGAAGCTTGGTTCTGGTATCAGATGCCTCACCTTTCAGGAACAGAGCCATCCACACAGCCTGTCTATGCACCTGATTTGTTCGGACCCTCGCGACTACCTCAAGGGATCATTATTCGGTTCCTTTCTAGACATTTCTGCAGACACCTACTACTGTGGGCTAGACAACGTTCTAGAAGAGGAAGAGAGGCTAAAGGAGAAACCATGCTTGCCCTTGAGAAATGTTTGGTCCGGGTAGGGTAATGTATCCCATTTTTCAGACGAGGAAACCAAGACTCAGAGACTAATTATCCAAAATAACACAACTGATTGGTAACATCTTGCCCACTGACCTAACACACAGGAATCATCTGAGAAAGATGATCGATGACGGTAATATACTTCAAAAGGTTCAAACCCTTGTATGAGTCTAACTTGGCATGCCCATGGGGGACAAAGAAAAGAAATAAAACAATACAGGCTCATCTCCTCTTCCCCCTTACTGTATTACCTGTAATATTCTAATTAAAACTCAAGTGCTCTTAATAATCCCCAATGAGACCTAAGGAAATATCTTGGTCTTAATTTTAGCTCCATGCCAAATAGCCCAATAACATATTAGTCAAAATTACTTGACCTGCAAAAGTTACATCCCCTCCCTATGCTTCAACTTCCCCAGGTGCACAATTTAGATGGTTCACCTAGATGATGCCTCGGGCTCCCTGCAGCCCCCAGTGTCTGTAACTCTAGGACATTCTTACTCATTGGACACCGGGAGCTGCCGCCCCCGTTCACTTGAACCTCCTACTATGCTAACATTTTACTGGGTCTGGGGAAAACTGGGTGGCTCAGTTGGTAAGGCGTCTGCCTCCAGCTCAGGTCATGATCCCAGAGTCCTGGGATAGAGTCCCGCATCAGGCTTCTTACTCAGCAGAGAGCCTGCTTCTCTCTCTGCCTCTGACTGCCACTCTGCCTGCTTGTACTCTCTCTCTCTGACTAATGAATAAATAAAATCTTAAAACACACATACACACACAGACACACACACACACACATTTTACTGGGTCTGTCACAAGGTCGAAGTCATGGATCTTTCATAACAACCTTATGGAGTAAGTGCTATCATCTTAGAGGTGAGGATACTGAGACACAGAAAGCTGAAGCAAATTGCCCAAAGATGCACAGCAAGTAAGTGGCCAAACCAGGACTCAAACCAAGCAATCCAGCTCTGCAGGGTTATGTTGACCCCTCCCACAGTCTCGTTTATTTGCAAAGGGTTCTGTCCCTAGCTCCTGAGGAGCAGACATTGGACTCATGACCTTGCCCATTTACCACCACAGTTGATTGGACCAGGAAGGACACCTGCACCCGGGGCAGCCCATCCCTTGACCTTTGGAGGGGAAGGCATGGGCTGGTGTGGAAGGTACTCAGTCTTGCACAGGGAGGTTCAGGAAGCACAGCCAGTTGGGTCTGTGGTGCTGACCTGAAAACCACGAGGACTTGGGGTCCACTCCCCAGATGATTATGGTCAGAATAAATTACCAGACCATGCCAGTCAAAGTAGAGAAAGCAATGAGCACCAGGGGGCGGTGGGGGGAGGGGATCCTGACCAGAGATAGAATTCCCCAGATGGTTTTCTGGCTCCAGGAGCTCAGAGGTGCCCCATTTTTGCTCCTTGGATTTCCGAGCCCCGAGTGTATCTTGGCAGCAAGTGCGGGTGGCCCTCTGTCCCCCATAGTCCCAAAGAACTTGCTAAAACCACCTCTGAGCAAACTGATGTCCCTTCTCCTTGCCAGACACCTCTGCTGCGTCTGAATGCACCTTTACCAAACTGATATGCTCATAACAAGTAAGCCATTGGCTCAAGCTCTGGACTCTTCTGCAGTATAGAGATTCGTGCTGTCACAATATTTACTGTTACAGGATGTGACAAATAGAGAACTGGTGTGAGAGACAGTATGTATAAAAGGGGCAGGGGGTGGGTGGGAAGAGAGATAGTAGGTTAAAAAGAAAAAAAAAAACAACAAACCTTCCCAGCTCAAGAAAATGGAAAAAGCAGAGTGCATAACAGAGGGGAGAAAAGTCAATTAAATCATGATAATTACTTCCACTGCCGTGCCCAAGAGCAGCACGAATGTCTATTAATTAGGATTTCCATGTTGACTGTGGCCATTTGACTTCAATGAGGCTGCCAGTATGCTCAGTGAGAACGTTCTCCTGGAGAGCGAATGTGTGAAAATATTTTTACCCTGACAATTAGCGGTTTTAAAAAACCCTAAACACACACAGAGCCAGGTTCCCTGGGCCCCCGTGATGGACGTGAACCTCGGCCCTCTCCACAGCCCTACCCCCACTCCCTGAAGTCCAGATACCCTGACCTCACCCATCATAATTACCAGCTCCTCCCAGCTCTCCCAGGAGCACGAAGACACTTGGCGGGGTTCAAATTCCCACACAGAAGCTCAGAACAGGAGCCTGAAGGGTTATCCTGTCCCGCTCCTGCTTCTGGAAAGATCAGCGCAAACCGCTCAAGAGAGGAGTCTGTCTGGGGGTGACATGGAAGCGGGGGTGTGTTCAGGACGAGCTGATTCCATCTCTAGGACCAGATTCCCATCTAGAAACCAGAAGCATTGATGGCTTGGGCGCCAGTGAATGTTCTAGGCAATCCATCAAACTTGGGTCTGTGAAGATGATCCTTCCAGTTCAGACAGGCAAAGGCCTGCACTGTTTGCTCAACTGTCAGGCTCAACTGTGGATTATCAGGGTCATCAGTGGTAGAACAGATCAACTGGGCCACTTGGCAAATAGGGAAACTGAGGCTCAGGGAACTCAGGCGGTGTGCTCTTAGCAGCAGGGCCAGGATTCAGGGCTAGGCCTTGAGCACTAGCCAGGGCTCTTCTAGAGACATTATAGGCCAATCTAGGACACATTTTATATATACATATACATATATATATTTTATACAATATATATATATACACAATAAAAATTGTATATATATATGTATGCTATATTATATATTATATTATATTAGTATAATAGCTATTGCACATAAAAGGAGGGCAATAAATAAAAATAATTTCCTCCTCCCTTCCCCTGCAAGGATGAGAGACATTGGCGGCCCTGTTTTTCAGCCCTGGGGGACTAGGCGGAGGATGGAGGAACAAGGGGGAGGGTGGGTTCTCCAACTCTGCCCCCAGGGAAGCTCCCTCAGTTCCCTCCACATGGTCTGGCAGGACCTAGTATCATACCATTGGGGAAACTGAGGCCCAGATCAATGATTTCTCTCTCTTGCCCTCGGGAGCAGTGTCTTCTTCTCTTGCTTCTCAGAGGAAAGAAGCTGGGAGCCGGGTCTGAGACAAATGCGGGACCCTGGGCCAGCAACCCTTCCATAAAATTAGGACCCCCTCCTTGCCTGCTCCCACCAGCTGCAAATAGAGACCCCAGGCCGCAGGGGGTGGTGGAAGGCGAGGAGAAGGGCCCTGCTGAACGTTCTCCAGCCAGCTGGTGGGGCTGATCGCGGAAATCCTCTGGCCCTTGGGCCCAGGCTCTCCCTGGCCTCAGAGCCGGGGGTGGAGGAAGGTCAGGGTCAGGGCCCAGGAGGGCTACGTCCTGGAGGATGTATAGAAATAGCGTCCTCTGCACGGGCAGGGCGGCCCGGGCAGGGCTCTCGGAGGGAAGTGGGCCTTCCTGCCATTCACCATCGGTTCTGCAGCCGCCAAGTTAAACAACGGAGATTGCCCACATCACACACCTAGCCAGAGGCAAAATTTGGATATCCTGATTTGCAGGCCAGTGCTCTCTGCTCCCCTGGCTTAATAAAGGTTCAAGGCTGAAGGCAGCAGATAGTAGCAGTCAGCATGGAAGGAATCAGAGGTCTACAAACAGAGTCTCTGGCCTCCCAGCTGAGGGATCTCAGCTATGGGACGCTCCTCTCTGGCCTTAAACTTTCTAACTACGAGGCAGGAGTGACGGCAGGTACCCCTGGGCACTGTTGTCAGGCTGGATGTAAGAGAAGCCACCGTGGGACAGTATTTGGACCATAGCGGCTAAGGGTTCGAACCCAGAGTCAGCGGCGGGGAGGGCCCTCTTATGCTCTGGTCAACCATCATGACGGCATGTCTCGGTGGTCCCTGCCCCTGTAACCTGGGCCGCAGGAGAACCCCATGAAGGGGAGACCACAGTCCCCAAGGAGGAGAGAGACACACAGAGCAGACTCAAACCCCACATGCAGCCAGAGCCCAGAGCCTGGAGGCCAGGCCAGGCCAGCCAAGGTGCAGTCGACCCGCACGCAGCCCTTGAACATGAGAATAAACATTGCTTTATGCCACTGAGCTTTGGAGTCCTCTGTTTTGTGGCATTATTTTGGTGATAAGTGCTACAAGTCCCATTTTACTAGGAGAGTTAGAGGGTAAATGACTTCTTTAAGCTCAGGGTGCTGGTAGACAGCAGGGCCAGGTCCTGCCCAGAGCCTCAGGCACGCCCATAGCTGCCCCTCCAGCATGCCAAGGCAGTGAGGTCTGTGCGTTGCCTCCCAAAAGGGTTGCCAAGCAGACCCCAGCACCTGCCCCTCCGGCCTCACACTTCCCTGAGTAGCCCCATCTCACCTGGGTGGCTCAGTCAGTTAGGCCTCTGCTCAGGTCATGGTCTCAGGGGCCTAGGATCAAGCCCTGCATCGGGCTCCCTGCTCAGCAGAGAGTCTGCTTCTCCCTTTCTCTCTCCTCTGCCACTCCCGCTGCTCGCAAGCACTCTCTCTCAAATAAATAAATAAAATCTTTAAATATAAATAAATCAAGTGGCCCCATCAGACTGTGCCTGGGGCTGCTCCATCCCATGCCCGGCTGAGCCCAGCATCCCTGCCCTAAATGTCAGCCACACCTGAGCCTGGGCACATTCGGATGTCTCTCTCACCTCCTTATGCTTCCTGGGCAGGGTCAGAACTGAGGAGCAAGGCGGGGGAGAGGGAGATGCAGACAGCGGCAGAAAGGGAAAGCTGCCAGGTTCTGGCTGGGCTGGTCTGCTCTCTGCACCCAGACGGCAGGCAGCCCGGGAGCCAGCTCCTTCCAGTAAATCTATACGCGCTTTGGTTTGGAGGCAGAATTCACTGGAGACCGCAGGCTCAGGGAGAGCAGTAAGGGACAGGAGAAGCAGGCAGTCAGCATCAATCTCTCATCGACTCATTCCCCAAGTGACTCGCTGTCGCGGTAGAGTCTCTAATGCGCGCCGGGCCCTCACCTTCTCTCAGGAGGCGGCTATTACAGCAGAAAGAGTTGGGAGTTTGCAGTCAGATGGGCTCCAGTGCTGGCTCGTTGGGCCTCAAATCCCAGAGAAAGGACGTAAGATCCGCCCCCAGGGCTGCTACGAGGACTTCCTCGGTTCAAGCACCAGGACCTGGTATAGACTCCAAGGAAAGGCCTCTCGTTAGCCGCTGCTGCTCTGGTGTTGGGCTGTGCCAGGTGCACACACTCAAGAAAGTCCATAGATCCCGAAGACAGGTACAAGCACAAACATACTCGGCATGGTCTCCTGCCAAGTTCAGTCCACAGTGATCCAGAAATGGCAATCATAGGGCCTGCCCGTAGCCCTTATGATTTTGTCTGTGGCAGACATCACTAATCAATTACAGCACTCTTGGCTGATTAGCCCAGAATGGACCTCAGAAGGCTCTTAGGTGTGTTGGCAGGTGCTACTCGGAGTCAGCACTAACAGGAAATCCATTTACTACCCTTGCCCTCGTCCAGCCCAATTTTCTCTGCTGCAGCACCCAACCCCCATTACGTTCCTGCCATATGCAATCCTGTTCCCCCCTCCCTCAGCCTAGCACACGCCCCCTCCTCACATTCCATGGCTGGTGGCTCTCATGCTCCATGCCCAACAGCTCCTCTTCGAAGAGGAGTCCCTCCCGACTACGGCTGCACACCCCTCCCTCCACCACGATGCCCCGTCACCATCTTTATTTTCCTCTGCACACCTACCATGGGCTGTGTTCTTCGAAGGTCTGTGTTTAGTATCATCGCCCCAGCATCCTTGGGGCCCAGAACAATCCCCAGCATCGAGGAGGTACTCAATAAATTTTGTCGAGTGAATCCCATCAGTCCTCAACAATCCAGACCCCCCTTCATTCACTCACACACACACACACACACACACACACACCACCACCCCCCACCAATGATAGCAGAGGTGATGCCTCAGCTGGGCAGGTCTCTGGACCCCACAGCCTAGTTCTGGGGGTGCCCCCTGAAGCCCAGCAGCCCCTGGGAGGGGCGGGTCAGCAGTGCTGCTGGGGGAGTGAGCCTCTGGCCTCTCGTCATTCCCAGTCCTTCCGGGAATGGAAACAGGTTTATTTTGGTGCCTTGGTTTCAGACCCGAGAAGGACATTGAGAGGACAGGAGAGATGCTCCCAGGCCCTGATTCACCCTAGTCTGTCCAGTTCATGGGGCAGGGTAGAAGTCACATCCTAGCTGGGGGCCAGGAAGCCCCCCACTGCCACATCAGAGTCTGAAGTCCAGGCAGGTTTCCATTTATTTCCACACTGGCCAACCATCAGGCAGACCCCAGTGTGAGGTCTCCTGAGCACCTCTGGCCCCAAGGGTCCATGATGAAGCCTCTGCCTGCTCTCACCTCCCCCGCTTCACACCCACGGGCCAGCACACTGGAACCGTCATGTGACTGCTCCCCAAAACAATGCCCATCCCCCTAAACCTGATGTCCTCTCTCTAGAATGTTCGACTGCCAGCTTTTTGCATGGCGAGATTCTTCTCACGGTTCAGTCCTTCACACAACTCTCACCTCCTCGGAGACACCCCCGACCACCCGCCATCTTGTTTCACAACCCCTTCACTTTTACTCCCTGACATCATCTTGTTTATTCGCTTCCTTGAATTTTCCTCTTATATCTCTGCCCATCAGACCTTAAACTCCATTAGGCCGTACTTTGCCCCATTCATAGTTGATAATCTTAGTTGGCTGGCGCTCTGCAGTGGCTCAACAAGCTATTGGTAAATGATTGAATGAATGAAGGAACGAATGAATGAATGAACAAACGAACAAATGAATGAATGATGCTGCCCATGAGTCCCTCTGGGATCCCGCCCTCCTAGATGCAATTTCTCTCTGGAGCTACTGTGCTAACCAAGGCATGTGAATTGTAGGCAACAGACGGAAGTGTCAGCCAATGAATGAGGTATATAGATTTCAGGGCCTCAGATTCCACACCTGGAAAAGGAGGCATCACAAGTCAACACTTCTCAAACCCTATGACAGCAAAACCTCTGGAAAGGGCTCCCACCTGCCATTTTGCTACCTGCCAATTTCAAATCAGCCAATGAGCAAACTCAAGATGAGTCCTCCTGGTAACGCCCTGTCCCTCCCATCCTGTCCTGGCACTAGAAAGGGGCAACTCTTTCTTCTATGAAATAATGGGATGGAAGATGGTAGTTGACTTTTTTTTTTTTTTAACATCCTTACTCTCCAACAGGAAAAGGCCATCAGCCAGATGCAGATGTCAGTTCTGACTTAAAAAGAAAAAAAAAATTTTATTGGTAAAGGAAATGAAGTCTGGGACCCTCCACCCTGGTGCTCTGCTGACAGGCCACAAACAATGAGGCATTTTCCACCACACAATGAAGAATTAAACCGCCTGAGGACTCCTTTCTTTGCTTTTGTCTGTTTCCTATTTTGGGCTTCCTTTGAAAAAGTGGTTTTGCTGCTTTATAAAGTTTGATGATCTCTGAAGGATCTGTCTCCAAGGCCCCGTTCCCAGGGCCTCTGCCCCCTTGATTCTTCTGTTCACGTCTTAGCCTCTGCTTTGCTTAGACTTTTCTCCAGGTCGGGGTGTGCCCGCATCCTGGGTATGCAGGGCTGGGCGAATGGGCCCCGAGGAGCCAGGATGGCTCAGTCCAGCGAGCCCTCTGGTGATGGTTCGCCAGTGGCCACCATGCTCTTACCCACACACTCCTTCCCGGGCCCCTTAGTGCTGGATCTTAACAGATTTTGCAAAATAAATAAATAAATAAATAAATAAATAAATAGAGGCAAAAATCACAGCACTGGCAGCATATGCCACATATGCCATGAGGCCAGGGCTGGGAACCATCATACAGCCCCCATTTTCAGCCTTGTTCAGAGAGACTGGTGTCTTGTTTCAGGTCACACAGCAAGGAGAGGCCCAAAGGCAGTTCTAAGAGGTCTTTCTCCCAGTTGTGCCTGCTGAGTAGAAATTTCAAGAACGCTTTGCCAGGCTGTCTGAGGAGCGAGAAGCATAAACCTGTCTCCAACTTACTCAGCCCCCTAGGTGTTGAGCACTGGGGCAGCCCCACAGAGACAAGCATGTGTCATGCTCCGCACTTTCCCCCCGTGGAAACTGAGGCTCAGAGAGCTTGAGTGCCCATGATCACACAGGGAGTCCTAAGCGGACAAGATGGGAAAGGCTCCCACTATCAGCTCCAAGTGCAGCCTCTTTCCCGTGTGTCTGTCCCCAGGTCGTGGCCATGGGTCTCTGCCCACAGGGCATTCAGCATTCAGCTGGCTTTTCTCTGCTCAGGGTCATATCTCTGATGCAGCTTGATAGAGCCCCTGTCTTGCGGAAGAAGGAAGCCCCAGGCTGCGGAGGTCAGAAGCAGGCTGGAGGGGATGGAGAAAGTTCTGGGCAAAGGTCAGGACCACTTGGAAGGAGTGAGGGAGCTGAGCACAGGAGACCAGGGCTGCGGTGAGGTGAGGGGTATGTGGGGCATCTGAGGGGCAGGCCTAGTGCTGGAGGGCTCCACAGAGATACAGCCGTGCTCTGTCTTTTCACTAATGAACTCACACACAAGGAGTACGCATCTCTGTCAGAGCAAAAGAAGTCACTTGTGCGCTGTGTGTGGGGGAACAGATTCCAGCTATCCGGGGACCCCAGAGGCCCCACGGTGCCAGAAGCAGGAGCATCACTGGGCGAGGGGCTACCTGTGCCATCCCCTCCCCCTCCCCCAGATTCCCCTTTGGCTAAGAACCCATCAGCCCCTCCTCCAGCCCATGAAGCCATTTCATGAACCTGCCGTGTGCCTCAATGATGATGACGCCTGACTTCCTCAGAGGGATGAGTTTGGTGGGGAGACGTCTGGAGAAGTCATTCTGGCATTTCCTGAGCTCCCTGTTTCCTGTGGGGTGTCCTTCCCTGAACTCCCTCTCTGGGCGGGGATTGGCTAGTTCTGAAGGGGTACAAATGTCAAAGTCAAGGCTACACTTTAACCCAAGGCTGACGCTAACTTCTGACCCTAATTTACGACTCACCTTGGGCTGTATGTAGCTATGAGAGTCTACCTTAGGGGCGCCTGGGTGGCTCAGTGGGTTAAGCCGCTGCCTTCAGCTCAGGTCATGATCTCAGGGTCCTAGGATTGAGCCTCGCATCGGGCTCTCTGCTTAGCAGGGAGCCTGCTTCCCCCTCTTTCTCTGCCTGCCTCTCTGCCTACTTGTGATCTTTCTCTCTGTCAAATAAATAAATAAAATCTTTAAACCCCCCCCACACACACACGTGCGTGCACACACACACACAAACACACACACACACCCCTCAACCTTCAGGACACCTAGAGCCCCCCAGCTGTCTAACCTCAGACCATGTATCTCACCTTGTCTAAAACACCTCCCACACTGGGCCCCCACCCCGGGAATGCCGGGGGAGCCCCCCCCGCCCCGTCTTCTCCAGCAGATCAGTTCTCTCGCCTCTAGGAGCCAGATTAGGGAGTCAGTCTCTGTGAAGACGAGTCCACAACCCCCCTTCAGTCCCCACTCCATCTTCTAGCAGCATGGGATCTGCCCTCTGTGTTTATTTGCAAGTTTCTCATCCCCGTGGACCATCTTTCATGAGAGCAGAGGTGTCCTTTAGCTCAGCCACAGCTTCTATCGTACATCAGAAACAGAAAATGCCTAGGGGCACCCAGGTGACTAGGGTCCGTTGAGCATCTGGCTCTAGATTTCGGCTCAAGTCATGATCTCAGGATCGTGAGATTGAGCCTTGGGTCAAGCTTCGAGCGCAGCGCTGAGTCTGCTTGTCCCCCTCCCTCTGCTCCTCCCCCTGGCCCCACTTACACGTGAGCACACAAACTCTCTCTCTCTCTCCCCAAAATAAATAAATAAAATCTTTAAAAAAAATTAAAAAAGAAACAAAATGTCTAGCAAGGAAGGAAAAGGTAGAGTAACAATAATCACAGAACCAAGCCCCAGATAGGAGCCAGGCACCTGGCAAAGCACATTACAGTCACCATAACGTTCTAAAGGAACTGAGGCCCAGAGACATTAAGTCACTGATCTAAGGTCATCCAGCCAGGAAGTGGCCAGATATGAATGCAAGTCTGCAGATCAGCAAAGGACATGCCGGTGAGGTCTGCCAGGAGGAGAGAAGATGTCCCAACCTGGAGGCCCTCCTGGTGGAGACCCAGGATGTTATTCTGAGTCATCCTGGAGAGCGGTGGGATTCTTCTCCAGGGGCAGCCTGGAGAAACAAGCCAATGACGACACATGGTATGGATGGCCCTGCCCGTTCACGGAGTTCACAGTGACAGCTGTCATCCCAGGAAGCCAGCTGACCCTCCTAGCCTCCTCCTGGGGCTTCCTCATTTCACCTCCAACAGCCAGCTTCGCGCAAGGGCTTGTCAGCATACCGGAGTAATGTTGTGACTCCCTCACTGAGCACACCTTTGCGGATTTCCAACTTTATTCTCAGCACGAAAGGACATGTGTTTTAAAAAGCATAAAATACGGTACAAGCCGTCAAGGAGTTTATCACTGGATGACAAATAATGCTTGTATTTCCAATTCTATTTCCAAGACTAACTGTAGAGCATGCCTCTCTCTCTCTCTCCTCCCATCCTTGGAATGGTGTCGAGTGCCTAATGGAGGCAGTTAAAAAACCAAAACATCAGATTATGTCAATAAACATCAACAGAGACACAGTCTCCCAGTGGGACAGCTACCAGCGGAAAAGCAGCAGCTACCATGTGAGAAGGCTCAGGCCCACGTGTGCACACGTATATATGGATAAAATTCTACTGACCAGGAAAGTGGAGGTATTTAACATCATTTGCAGGCACCTGAGTGGCTCAGTTGGTTAAGTGGCTGCCTTTGTCTCAGGTCATGATCGCAGAGTCCCAGGATCGAGCCCTGCATCAGGCTCCTGGCTCAGCAGGGAGTCTGCTTCTCCCCCTGACCCTCCCTGTCTCGGGCTCTCACTCTGCCCCTTTCTCTAATAAATAAAAGCTTCAAAAAAAAAAAAATCCATGTTTGTAGAACAGGAAGATTTTTCATTTTTAGAGATGAGAGAGATATGAACCACATTTTCCCACACCTTTTATTTTATTTTTTATTTTTAAGTAGGCTCCGTGCCAAACATGGGGCTTGAACTGACGACCCTGAAATAAAGGGTCACAGACGCTACTGATGGAGCCAGCTGGGTGCCCCCAGATATTAATCAAAGTTTAAATTATCCATGTCTGCTGGTTTATTAATATTCTAAAGTGTCAGTGCAGCCCGTGTCTCCGTCATCCTTTAAAATGTAGGGGGGCGCCTGGGTGGCTCAGTGGGTTAAGCCTCTGCCTTCAGCTCAGGTCATGATCTCAGGGTCCTAGGATCAAGTCCTGCATCGGGCTCTCTGCTCAGCAGGGAGCCTGCTTCCTCCCCCCTCTCTCTCTCTCTCTCTCTGCCTGCCTCTCTGCCTACTTGTGATCTCTCTCTGTCAAATAAATAAATAAAATCTTTAAAAAAAAATTTTTTTTAATGTAGGGAAAGTGGTGTGTACCCAAATGATTCAAAAATAGGTACCCAAACAAGTGTAAGTACACGCATACTCGGAGCCCGAAAAGGTGGAAATAACCCAGATGTCCGACAACGGATGATGGATAAGCAAGTTGTACCAAAACGGTGGACTATTCTCCGGCCACTAAAAAGTAATGGAGCACAGACTCATCCCACAATGTGAAGGAACCTCTAAGATTTCATGTTCCAAGAAAGAAGCAGGATACAAAAGCTTCATATTGCACGATCCCATTTATAGGAAATATCCCTCAGAGGCCAATGCTTGGAGAGAGAAGGCAGACTGATCTCGGGGAGAGGGGAAGGGAGGAAAAACGCTTTCCTGGGTAAGGAGTCTGACTGCGGAATGATGGACATTTCGCGAACTCAGTAGGTGGTGAACCACACTGGGAATGAACGGAACGCCAGCAAAGCCTTCACTTCCAAATGCTTCATTTTATGTTACGTGAATTTCACCTCAATAAATTACTTAACAATTCTTTTTATAGTACTTTACAGATTTTTTAAAGCCAGCCCAAGCTTTCCCAGCATTAAAAGGCAGCAGCGTCAGGCAGGACAAAGCATGGGTTTATGAGTCAGGAGCCTGGATCTTCTCTCTCTCCTAATCCTGGGACTTAAGGCTATTGCTTTCCTGCATTCTCAGCCTCAGTGTCCCTCTCTATAGAAGAGGGCCTCGGCAGGCTGTGGGAGGACCAGCAGGTACCAAGAGGGACAGTGGTTCTGAAAATTCAACAGTGTTAAGCTAACATTTACTGAGGATTCACAGGCCAATTACTATGCTGTTCTGGTCAACGATTTTCACTGTTCATCTCATTTCATCCTCATAATGAACCCATTTTACAGAACAGAAAGCTGAGGTTTAAAGAAGTACAGTACAGCCTTATTTTAAGCCCTGGCTGCTCTCCCCACAATACCACACCGTCTCCCCACTAAGTACAGCCGTTACCAGGGCTCTGGAGAGCGGCTTGATGCCTGCCATGCTTACATGGAGATAAACACCCGAGCACCAGCTGGTCCCAGACTCACGAACCCCCCTCAGCGGCACACCAATGTTCAGTCCTGAGCCAAGGAGCTGGGTCATTCCGCCCCACATCTCACCCATGGCTCTCTGTGTCTCAAATTGCTGCTTTCTTAGTTCTTGGCATCCACCGATGCGAATTTCCTTGAAAGTGAACTTCAAATTCACATCCTTTTATTACAAAAACAACATTATCGGACGCTCTTCATGTGCCAATTGCCATCCTGGGTTCTGGGACTACAGAACTGAACAGGCTTTTGCCCCGGTTTCAAAGAACTCACCACGAAGAGACATCAGAAAAATAAACAAGAATTTTCAACACCTTAAGCTCAGGGAGAGACGTCTGCTCAGGGTGTGTGGGGTGTGGGTCAAAGGAGTTCACAGGAAACAGCATGGCGCAGCATTCAGAAAGTAGGTCCGGTTCCAATCCTGCTTATATCATAGCAGTGCTGTGTGATCTTGGGCAAGTCACCCAACCTTTCTGTGTGCCTCATTTGTAAAACGAGGCCAACTGCACCTGGCTTAAAGAGCTGTGCCGAGGACTAAATAAACTGAGGATAAATTAACATGTGAAGCTTGCTACATAATTAGTGCTAGCTCTTATCATTGCCATGGTCTCTGCCTGTGGAAGGTGTCTGCCTGGGAAGCCGTGAAGGCATGAAGTTCAAGAAAGACATCCAGTGCACCATAATACCTCCAGATGCCAAACCAACTCAGGCCTGTTTTCAAGGGCAAGTCCACGTGGAAATGCAAGTTTTGTATGCATAAGGGCAATTACAGTTATCACCAACCATGGCGCAGCAGACAGAACCCAGAAGACTGTCCGCAAACCCAGACCCGTCGGGAAGTGAGAATATCAGTTTCCAAGAAATGTTATATCCCCCTCCCTGCATCACTGGCAGGCTCCAGGGAGTCATTTCATGTTCAAATTGCTTTTTAATCCCACGAGATTGCATCCCCCAAACCCCCACAGTCTCCAGAGGATGCATTTGGACAATTTTACCTGCTTTGATGCAGCAGAGAAATGTGAAAGCCACAGATCAGGCAATGATCCCCAGGGTCCCCTTTCTACAAAGACAGGTGAAATGAAGAGCATAAGCCTGTGGGATGCCGTTACCTAGGGGATCCTTAGGTATAAAAAGGTGTAGGATTTTGTAGTCAATTTCCGGCTTCCTCTTCTGTACGGGGCCCGCCCACCCTCACAGCTGTTCTCTGGATCCAGGTTCAAAACGCCCACCCCTGGAGCAGGAGGAGCAGGGGATGCCTAGCAGGACCGTGGAGGTGTCCAGTCCTCCCTCCATCTCTTCCAACTGTATGCCTTGGTCAAGTTACTTCGCCTCTCTAAGACTCATGCCCTCATCTGTAAAATGGAAATAATATCACCTTTCTCATGGCAATAAAATTTCAAGGGAAGCACCAGCCACGTAGTGGGAGCTTAAAAAAAAAAAAAAAAAACACAAAAACAAAGCTTCCTGAATTGTGAAAACGAAACATACAAAACAGTTCTCCTCTTGGGCCCATCCCAGCTTCAGACCTGCTGGAGGCTGCCTCCCGGCACCATACCCCAGGGTCAAGCATCTAGGTGACCGCTCCAGCTCACAGTCCTGGAATACAACCAGTCCTGCACTGACCCTGTCTCAGATGAGTGGACTCTGGGTCTTCCAGTCTGGATCGCACTGGAGGCACACAGGTTGGAGCCACATCCAGCCACATGAGCTCTCCCTGGGTGCCTGGCACCCCACACTCCACAGGAATGCTCCCCCCTATGCCTCAGGGGTCCCACCACCCTCAACTTACAGATGGGGAAACTGATTCTCCAAGGCACGTAGTGCCTGTGGCCACCAGGCTGGTAGGCAGTGTAGCCAAGATCCAAACACAGGTATAAATGCCAAACACTCTAACCCACTCAACCAAACATGCGTGTTCACCAAACATGAGTCATTCCCATATCTCCCTCAATGATATTTGCAATATCTCCCTGCATATGACCATCGCTGGTTTCACCATATCCATATCCTACCTGTACTAGTCATTACTGAATTTTGTCCTTCTGAATGACTTAAAACCAACTCAATTTGTAAAAATCTAACCTTGTCTTAAGTAATACTAACTAGGAAACCCTGGGTTCGATGTGTTAAATCTATTTCATCAAATACTCATTTAATTATTATAAAACCATTAAATAAAAAGCATCCCAGTTCATACAAGTTCCACCTAAAATCAGCTGGCTTGTCACATGCTGCCAAAGGCTGATACGCTTCCTCCCCCTCTGGAAGTGTGGAAGGAACCGGCCTCCCAAAGCTATGTTGGATTTAGGTCTGCCAAAGACTTCCTAGATTATGCAGCCAATGTTCCAAAAACTGTTGGATTGAGGGTTTGCGGAATCCGAAAGTGTTCTTCCAGCCCCGAGACAAGTTAGACAGATTTTTATCATGGTACAAGTGGCCTAAAAAGGAAAGCTTAAACAAGCTTCTGTTGACATCCAAGCAAGCTGGAGGTTGTCTAAGGTGTAGTCAAGCTGCTACAGATCTTAGGGAAAGCTCTGGACTCTTAGAAATCCACCCCCCTACCCCACAACAGGCCTAGTGCAAGTTCAACTCACGCGGGCTTGTTATGAACAAGGCAGACAAATCCAAAAGTGTCTTACTTGTCTTAAAATAAAATAAGCCCCCTCTATCCAACAGGCACTTAATTATTTTTTTATGAACAACATAAGCTGAACTTCAAGAAGTATAACCCCTTAAAGGGGGAAGGAAGGTATGTTGGGTTGAGCACTGTTCTCCTCAAAATTCACACTCTTCATTGAAACTTCTGACTGTGTGTGGCCTTATCTGGAAAAAGGGTCTTTGCAGGTGTAGTTCATTAGGATGAGGTCACAACTCTCTGAGGGAGGTCCCTATATCCAGCAACCAGAGAGAACACACAAGGAAATAAACAGGAGGAAGACGGGCCATCTCTAAGATGTCCAAGTTCAAGATGGAAAGGTAGGGCTGGGGAGGACACCCAAGATGGCTACCAACTGTCAGAAGCAAGCAGAAAGAGGCAGGAAGCGTCCTTCCCTAGAGCCCTAGATGAGGTGCGGCCCTGCCCACACCTTGATTTCAACCTTCTGGCCTCCAGAAATGTGGAAGATTAGATTTCTGGTGTTCTAAGGCTCTGGGTTTGCGGGTGATTGGTTACAGCAGCCTGGAAACTAACACTGAAAGCGGGCATGGAGGTCCAGAGAGGTCCAGCAGCTGAGCTAAGTTTCCAGGGTTGAGTTCATCTCCAGACTAGAACCCCAGCCTCCTAGCTGGAGGCTTAATCTTCTCTTGTGGGGAACAGCAGCTTCCCAGAAACAGTGGCTAGAACACCAGGTAGGCATCAAGAGCCCTCCCTGAAACTTTCCCTAATTTAACACTGGGAAAATCCCCAACATATACTTGCCCCAATGGAAGCAACTTCTTTTTTCCTTTTTTTAACTTCTGCATCACAAAGAGCTGGGTAAAGTGGCCAGAGAGGCCACCTGTCATGGGCCAAGTCTCTGGGCATATTCTCACCGACTTTCCGGACAGACTGATGCAGACATCCGCAGCTCCCATTTCAAGGAGCCCCACCCAGGCATCCATCAGAACCAACCCTCAGGAAAAGCAAGAGCCAGCCAGGTCTCTTTGGTGGGGACAATGCTGGGCTGCTTCACCCTGTGGCCTGGGGGACCTGCTCTCTCTCCCAAGGTGCTAAATAGACACTGCTGATGACACCCCCTTCAGGTTCGCTGCTAACAAGCCAGCCAGTAGGAGCTCTATTATTTTTCCGTAGCCCGCAGGCTGGGCTTGTTGCCCACCCCACTTAAACACCCCACTAGCTCTAACCTCCCTCCCAGAAATCACCAGGGGAGGGGAGTGAAGAGCTCCTCTTGCTTTCTCCTCTTTTTCTTCCCTCCTGTCCCCACCGCTCCCCCGCACCCCCCTTCCGCAGAAATGCAGTCTACTTTGTTGTTTTCGGCTGGGGTTTGTCAGTGCCTTTGGACTTGAAAGAAACATTGCAATCCACACCATAAAGATAAACACACCACACAGCCAGCAAAGCCGCTACCAGAGGGGAGCTCGGAAGCCTCAGGCGGCAAGAGATCGCACATCCAGCGGCACCCTGGTGCACGAGACTTAGCTCAGGGCTGCCAAGGGCTAGGCTCTGTGCTGAACTGAAGTGAGTAAAGCAGCCTGCTTTCCTCCTTCCCTCCCTTCCTTCCTCTCCCGCTCCTTCCTGCTCTCCTCCCTTCTAGTCAGATATTTTTTTTTAAAGATTTTATTTATTTATTTGACAGAGAGAGATCACAAGTAGACGGAGAGGCAGGCAGAGAGAGAGAGAGGGAAGCAGGCTCCCCGCCAAGCAGAGAGCCCGACGCGGGACTCGATCCCAGGACCCTGAGATCATGACCTGAGCCGAAGGCAGTGGCTTAACCCACTGAGCCACCCAGGCGCCCCTCTTCTAGCCAGATATTTGTTGAGCTTGTCTATTGCCAGGTACTATGATGTATTCTGGGTCAAAAGAAGTAAAAAAAAAAAAAAAGAAAAGAAAAGAAAAAGAAAAAGAATCGACTTGGCCCCTGTCTTGTGGCCCTAAGTGAATTTGACATCTAGAAGCAGAAAGAGGCAAGCAGGATAGTGAAGATGAATAACACTATAATCTGATAAAAACCAAACAGACAGGCTCTGGTTGGCAACATTGTATTCTTACTTTCAGGGCTTAATAAATGCAGGTCAAACTTCCATCTAAGTACAGAGAGGATACTGTTAGAAAGGGATTCTGATGTAAGAAGGGTGATGGAGTGAGAATCCTAATTTCTTTTTCATCATATCTCGGTCCCCTTCAAACTAGCTGTTTCCCAACCTCTGAATTCTTCTCATTTTTCTTGGCAGCCCTGTCAATCTCATAGGAACCTCAGCTCAAAGACTCAGACACATCACCATTTCTGTTCTTGCCCCATCCAGTTCCTTCCAGAGTCCTGTAGAACCTTCCACTCCCTCCTGTGATCAGCCCCTTGTCTCCACCTCAGTGTTCCTGCCCCACTTGAGGCCTGTATCTTCTGTTACTTGGACTCCTGCAGTAGGCAAGGCATTCCAGTCTCTCACCTCTTCGGTCAATCCCCTGCACTCTATCAGAGCAAAAGCCCTGGACCACTGGCCTGATTCAAAGCCTTCAAAGTATCCCCAAGGCTGAACAATTAAACCCAAGCTCAGCATTCAAGGACTTCTATCACCCGGCCCCAGTCCATCTTCCCAAATAATATTTCACTACGTCTCTACACATTCCCAGGGTTACCACCAATGGGGATCATTCCTTCTTTGTTGAAAATATACACCCCATGCTTTCCCATGGCCAGGCGCTGGCAGATGCCGCCCGGAAGCTGGAATGCCTCCCTCCCACCGCCAGTCCTTAACCTCACCTCAGTCAAAGCTTACTCTGCCCCATCCCACTTATTCCCTAAAAACCTACCCTTGTGGATTTTGCTTCTCACACCCTACTTTGTATTCACTCCCTCTATTTTCTTAGGCAGCTGAATCCCTAGGGGGCAGGAGTGTAATCTTAGAGACCAGTGAATCACCATTAATGTCTAGCAGGGACAGAAAACAGTGCGCCCTCAATTACTGGGTAGTAAGCAAAACCACCTCCATTGTTTCTCTCCTCAAACCTGTCCCCACACTGTCCCTTACCATCAAGGGCCTGGTGTGCGCATGGACCATAGCAGCTCCGTGTTAAGATACCAGCACTGTTTATAATAATATTTTCTATTCCTGATAAATAATAACATTACAAAGAACACAAACAGCAACACTAATAGCATCACTGGGTTTGAGCAGACCCAGGAGGGTTTCTACTCGCAAAACCCTCCTTCATCATTTCCTCTTCTTTCCCACTATTATGGGGACCAGTCCGGACAAACTGAGGCTTCCTACCTCCCAGGGGCATGCCCTAGGGTCCGCCGCCGCCCCCCGCAGCCACCTCTCCCCCAGATTCCTGAGTCCATCCTGATAGAAACAGGAGGTGTGTGTCTGTGCGTACATGTGAGTGTGAGTGTGTGCGTGAGCAATGCCCACCCCCAAACAGCTCCTTCCTGGGGAGCAGTCCTGACTTCTATGTCCTGGCTTCCCCTTTCACCCTGTAATCCATTTTCCATGCAGCAGCCAGACAGACCTATTTAAAATGCAAATTAGAACCTGGAGCTCCTCTGCTTAAAACCCTCTGAACGTTTCTCATTGCACTTAGAATAAAATCAAGGCTCTTCAAAGGCTTGAAGCCCCCATCCCCACCCCCCAGTGCTCTTTATCCACCGTGTTCTCTGCCCCCCCTCCCCCAGCCACATACAGCCTGGAAGTCGGGGTCCTTGAGGACAGCTCAGAGCTTTGGGTTTGCTGTTCCCTCTCCTGGAGGGTTTGATGCCCCTCAAAGTCCCCTGGGGGCCTTCCCGGCACTGGTGCTCCCAAACACTTCCTCTATCACCTCTTCCATGCATGGGGGGACCTCTCCCCTTCGGCAGGAGACAGCTCCAGGACCTAAAGGGGAGTTTAAGTAGAAAGGGAGGGGAGCGGGGACATCTGTCTTTGTTCAACCCTTGACTGGGTGCCAATAATGAGTTATCATTAGGGGTTTTGAGTCTAAAGCTGGCTCCTGGGCCTGGGTTCAAATCCCAGTTTCACTTCTTACTAGCCGTGTGATCTGGGCAAGCTGCTGCATCTTCCCATGCCTCGGTTTCCTCATGGACACAGCAGAAATGAAGAGGCGCGCTCACATCTGGAGGGGCACTGAGATGACCCCACAAATGAGACCTGACCCAGGAAGGGCCTGGGACACGCTCAGCAAGTACCGAGGCCACCAAGAACTTTTAGGGGGACAGGGCTTTCTGCAGCTTGCATGCCGTCAGACGTGCTTAGACAGAGCGCGGGTCTACAGGGCACCCAGAACATTCCACAGACCTCGTCCCTCCACCACAGAGCTGGCCCTTTCCCCCATGAAATTTCCTTCCCTCACGGCCACACGGGAGTCTGGGATGGGCCCCTCAGGCCTGCAGAGGTACAAACAGGCTCTCACAACTGGAATGGGGACGGGGGTTTGGGGGGGCTCTGGCCCCAAGTCTTGTGGTAGGAAGAGACCGAGCCAGCCTCCAGTCTGGACCTGCTGGACTCCTGCTTCGTCCTCCAGTCCAGGTGCGGAGGCCCCTGGAACGCATGTCTGAGAGCTGTCCCACCGGCACCCAACCCAGCTCAGACGCCACAAGCCTCCCCCAACCCCACCCCTCTGGTCAGGAATTTCTCCTTCATCGCTGAGAGGGGCAGGGGGCCCTTTCCTGCCAGAGCCGCGCCAACAATGAGAACCTTCTGCGGGGAGGAGAGCAGGGCGTCTCCCAAGTCTGGGACCCCACGAGGTGACACGGTCCAGCCCCTTCCTTCAAAGAAGTCACCCACAGCCCTGCTCCCAGAAGGCAGCCAAGGAGGCCCAGGATGGTTAGATGGCACTCCCACGACCACTCAGGGGACAATCAGGGGACCCGGGGCCATGAAGTGAACCATCTGCCTGGAAGTAGCCCTCAGGACAAACCAGGCCCCCATGCAGCACAGAACCATCCAGAAGACCGCTCTACAGGTGGGGAACTGGGGGCTTTGAGCAAGCCGGAGACTCCCCCAAGGTCACGGGGAAGCTGGAGCTGGGCCTCAGACCAGACGGTTTCCTTCTGTCTCCTGCACTCGATCGCTGCCCTTAGCCCCCAGACTCACGGAGACACTGTTCACTTCCTGCCACACCTGCGCCTGAAGCCACTGTCCTTTCTGCAGATGCCACATAGATACTCCTTAACTCCCGGGTATTTATTGGATGCCTTCTGTATGCCTCGTCCTGTGCTAGCGCGCGCGCACACACACACACACACACACACACACACACACACACCAGTCCGCAGAGCCCACGCAGGAGCTCACACTCCCCTGAGACATACATGTAAACCGATGAATAATAAATGACCTGTGAGTTATGCTAAGGTGTATGGAGGAAGCAAATAAGGAGCCCTTGAGAAGAAGAATGAAATCTACTCTTTTTATTCAGAGAAGGGCTTTCTGCGGAGGCGACATTCAGTTTTATTGTCTTAACTGATCATCTGGAAGCCAACACTCGGGTACCGTGAACCTCTGGGTACTCATCCCTTGTCTTCAACGATCTGCCATTCTCATTTAGGTGCTCATTTAAAGAAAATAAGCACGTGTGGTTGGAAAAGCATCAGACTGGGGGGGGGGGCGCGGGTACAAGATCTGAGGTTTGGTCCTGGTGCCACCCTCAACTGGTGGCGGGACCTTGGGCTGTGTTCAGGCCCCCCCGCAGCCTAGGTGGGGTGCCCACAGGGCAGAGAGCCATGGAGGCGTTCGGGAAGTCTGACCAAAGGCCTGAGAAGTCCCAACCCTGGGAATCATCCCTCTCAGGGAGGGGCCACGAGAAGCCTCGGGGGGTATCTGGCCCAGGTGGGCAGACCAGAAACCCGCAAACAGGTGTCACCAAGAATCCTGCCAGAGGGGCGCTTGGGTGGCTCAGTGGGCTAAAGCCTCTGCCTTTGGCTCAGGTCATGATCCCAGGGTCCTGGGATCGAGCTCCGCATCGGGCTCTCTGCTCAGCAGGGAGCCTGCTTCCCTCTCTCTCTCTGCCTGCCTCTCTGCCTACTTGTGATCTCTGTCTGTCAGATAAATAAATAAAATATTAAAAAAAAAAAAGAATCCTGCCGAAAACCTTGGAAGAGGCTCCTTGGGGAGCTCAGACAAGAATGCACTTTGAGCAAAGCTTCCCACCATGGTACAAATATGAGCCTATTAGAAGACGATTTAACTCAGTCAGGAAAAGCCCTGGACAGGTGGCTGGTTCTCCCAGATAGAGGTGCTCAGCTACCCTGGGGCGCGGTCCCTGGCGTTGGATGGCCTTTCATTCTCGGTGTACGTATTGAGTGTTAATGTTGATGTTAAAATTCAGCTGAGCCCGAGGTGGCTCCAACCCCAGATCCACCAGATCCACAAGCTCTGGGGCCCTTGACAATTTCCTTTACCTCTCTGAACCTGAGTGTTCAGAGTGTCGCCTTCATCCCAACAGGCCAATATTGTAATACCCGAGTGGTCATCCTGAAGCTTGTGATCCAAAAGCGAGTTCTGGATCTTAAAGTACATGCCCAGGGGGTAGGGGTGAGGTGGGGAGACCATCCCGGTAGGAAGAGTGCCCATCTCACAAACACCTGCTAGGCGTCCTGACACAGGCAGTGGTGGCGAAGATCAGCTCTGAAAGCAGCCTGCCTGGGTTCGAATCCTGACCCTGCCGCCTGCTGACTATGACCTTGGGCAAGACTCGTCCTTCTCCCTGCCTGTTTCCTCTTCTGCAGGAAGGAAGTACTAGTAGGAGCTTCCTCTGGGGATGCTGTGGCCAGACAGATCATCACTGGCACATAATACACACTCACTAAATGTTCCTCCTTGTGACATGCCCAGCAATAGCCTTCTGCATGGTTCCACACCGCAGGGCCTCCCCTACCTGCCACCAGCCCAACAGCCGCGACTTGTTCATCGCTGTTGTCCCACGCATGTGGGATGGAAATGAAATACAGTGGGGGCTGGCCACCCCTAAAGGAAGAATGAACTGGCTGATCTAATAAAACTGGTGACGCTGAGGCTGGCGTCTTGTCGTTGTGCTGTTTGGATCGTGGGTGTGCGATGTGCAGGGGGGCGGGGCCCAGGGACAGGCTCCTGGGGCTGAGAAAATCCTTCTTCCCGGCCAGCCAAGTTCAGTCTGGTTTTCCAAAGGGACAAGGGTTCAGAGAGGTCTGGGGCAGGGGAGAGGAATGCTCTGCAGGGCCCCTGGGGAGGGGTCAGGAGAGGCCTACAGTCTCACAAGACTTCCATTGTGTCCTCCCCGCCCCGGCAGCCCCCCCCCCCCCAGTGGCCCAGGCCCTGGGGAGCTCCTGCAAGAACAAAAACCAAGGGAGGGGAAGGGTGTGGAGGGGCAGGCACGGGCTGAGACAGAGCCTGAGAGAGGGGGTGGCGGCGGTGGGGGAGGGAGGGCCAGACATGCCAAGTCACAAAGGCCTGGGTGGGAGGTGGGCTTCTCTGCACGGGCCCCTTCCTCAATAAGGAGGGACAGGAGAGACGGGAAAAGCAGAAGGCAGCCAAGCCTGGACAGGGCTGAATAAAAGTCCTTTATTTGTCTTCGCAGTCCTTAAACGCACAAACTTGAAACCCTAAACCCTCCCTCTTTATTTCTTTTGGATGTGGCTGGACCTGGCAGAGCTTCTCCCTCTTGCCTGAGCTCCTGACCAAAATTATACCAGTTTCCTGTTTAAAATTCTCCAATTCCACGGACTTCTGAGATGTTCTGCATCAGCTCCGGGGCGGCTGGGGGTAGGGCAGAGGGTGGGCTCCGCCCAAGGGCGTCCAGACTCAAGCTAGGAAGGCAAACACCAAATGGAGGGCCCCCGGTGTGGCTTGGCCAAGGTTTGGGATGGATGGGGAGGGTACACAGTCCCTACCGGGATATAGTAGTGGTCAGGCTGGGAGCAGAGGATGTTCTGGAACCTTCTGGAGACTATACCCCCTGTTCTGTTACTTTCCAGCTGTGTGACCCTAGGCAAGGCACCTAATTCTTCCAAGTCTTGCTTTCCCCATCCGTGAAAGGAAGATGGTGATGTTAGCACCCATGTCCAAGGGCTGTTTTGAGCTCTAGGGGAAGCGTGGAAACTGCATAGAACAGTGGCTGGCCCGGCTCAGGACTGAGTCAGGGATAGCCATTATTATGATGCGAATGGTGGAACCATATTCCGAGCCCTCCTCAACCATGGAGTGATTGCCTAAGATCTCAGTACAGGAGCAATGCCCCTCCAACCCTCTTCAGGGACAAGGAGCTACATATACTGAGCGCATATGAGGGGGCCTAGCCTGAAAGGCCTTTCCTGAACTATGTTCAGGTGTTAATAAGCCAGCAAAATAAGCTCTCCCAGTGAAGTCCGGGAAATGCTGGCTTAACCCAAGTTAAATAGGGTCTTTCATGCAGGCCTTTTCAGAGCCTTTATTTGACCTTATGTGCATCTGAAACCTCCGGAAAGGGAGGCCTCACTGATCCCTAAACCATTCTGCTGCACAACTGCTTAGAGCTGAGGGTTGTCGTTCTGTGCCAGCCGCTTAGGGAAAGGCCAATGTTATCCCACCCTGGGCATGGCGGTATTACTCCCTTACTTATCCACACTCTCCTGTCCTCCTGAGCCCTTTCCCCTCCTTCATCCACATTGCATGCCACAAACCTCATCCTGTCAGGCCCCAAATGAGGCATAGGGTGGTAAAGGGATGAACCTGGCACAGAAACAGTCCTTAAGAATCCCTAGTCCTATCAGGGAGGCACTACAGGTGTGTGTATTCCCTCCTACACTTTCCTTTCTCTCAGATGCTCAGATCCAAAATCTACTAGTTCCTATCCCACTTGTCCATCATCCTTCCCATTCAGGTCTACCCGAAGACATGTCCCAAATCCAAGTACTATTCACCGTTTCTAACTACTACTGCACTAGTCCCAGTTTCCATCATCTCTTGCCTGGATAAGGTGGGGGCCTACTCAGTGACCTCCAGCTTCCACTCCTACCCCATCAGAGTCTCTTCTCCACGGAACTAAATATAATCAGACAAGCTGCTCCCCAGCTTAACACTATCTAACAGCTTCCTCTCACTAAACCAAAACCAAGTTCCTTGCTCTGTCTCCTAAAACCTCCCTCACTCACCAACTTGCACAGAACTCACTCTGCTACTCATGATCCTCCAGCCATGCTGGAGGTTCCCTTTCAGATCTCACCCAGGGCCTTTGCACTTGCCGGTCACTCTGCCGACAATACTCTTTCCCTAGAACTTCGCCCAGATGTCAGGAATCTGCTTCACTGTCCAGTTCCTCAGCAAGGCCTTCCCTGACCACCCCACCCAAACTAGCTCCTCCCATCCCAACCAGTCTCTATCACATTTCCCTACCTGTCTCCTTCACAGCTCTATCTCCGCTTAGAAGTTTTATATGTCACCTGTTTCCTTGTTTATGTTCTGCCTCCTCACACCAGACAGGAAGAAGGCCTACGAGGAAGGGCATTGTCTCAGGTATTGTTCTAGTCTCAGTATCTATGATAACGCCTATCCATAGGAAAGCTTCCCAAAATATTTGCTGAAAGGACGAATGAAGGCGAACGTTCTGTAGACAGTGGTGGGGAGAGTCACTGAGTTGTGGCATCATGGAGGTCCCTCGTACCGGCCCAGCCAGGAAAAGTACCCCCACACCCCCATCACCCCAGGCCTGTCACACTTAAGGTCAGATCCCAATTCCTCGCCACAGGCAGGTTCCAGCCACCACATCTGCACCATATACCTCCCCTGCTCCCCCTACTCCAGCCAGACCAGCCTCCCTAGGCTTAGCACGCGGGGCCAGTCTCTGTCCTCACAGCACCAACTTCCAAGAAAGGCTCAACAGCATCTGGCAGATGTTGCTCCCAGTCCCCCAGGCCTGTAGTTGGCACGAGTCGATGCTGACGATGCCCGCACTGAGGCCATTCTGCCAGAGTTCAAATCCAGTGTCCCATTGCCCATGATGAATCATGAGACAGAGGGTTTTTCGAAACCTCAGCTTCTTCTTCTGTAAAATGGGCACAATGAGAGCCCTGCCTCTACTCATTCATTCATCCTGCCAAACGGTAGGGCAGTGGCGCGAGCGATGGTAGTCAAGATCAGACATCTACTGAACTTCTGGTAAGTTCCACACGGAGTAAATGCCACCTCCTTCCTCCTGCTGCCTCCGGTGGTCTAAGTCCCCAGGGCCTGAGACCCCATTTCATGCTCTAGGAACAGGGAGAAAGGTGGGCTCTCTCTCCCCAAGCCTCCTGGAAGAATCAGTTTGACTTCTTGGAACTGATCAGTTCCTAGGTGCTTTGGGGCCATAGGTCATGTAGCTGTGGGACACACCGATTTTCTTGTGGGGACACACAGAGTCACCTCCATGCCCTAAGCCCCCAGCAGACTTGCTCCATGGGCTTCCCATGGCTCTAGAGACATCTAGGATGGACCAGAACCCCTATCCCTAGACCTGTGGCCGCAGCCTGTCACCAGCACTGCCCACCCCAGGCCACAGGAGTAGGCCATGGCTTACAGGCTATGGACCTGTAAGTCCTTTCTGTGCCCTCCAACCCCCTCCAGCACCCCTCCCTTGCTCCTCCACATCATGCCGCATGTCCCTCATTTGTCTCAGCGTTCAGGACACCCTTGTCCCTCATCAGCTCCTACAGGACAGCCAACTGAGAACTCACAGGATGACAAGGGGGAGTAGAGAACGGAGGCTCCGAGTCTTTGCTAATTGACTTTGACAACTGTAATTTCATTTTAATTATTTATGCTCAGGCTTCCGAGTTCACTGGCAGATACCAGAGGTGTGTGTTTTGTGCAGTGGAGGAAGGACGGAATAAGAGACCCGTTTTCAGCTTTTTCGGGTTTTTGTTGATGATGCTTGGGAAATGGATGTCAGGGTCCTCTGTCCCCGCCCCCACCCCAGGGAGAGGGACTCCTCCTCCATCACGGAGGAATTATCCTATTTTCACACCACAGAGGTAGAAAACAAGAACCCAGCATTCAGGGTCACACGGGCTGGCTAAGCCGCCACCCCTATTCCTGGCTGGGCTGTGCCCCCCTGGATTTTGCTGCTACCCTCTCTGGGGCGTAGCCTGCTCACAGTGCCCACAGTGGAACTTTGAACGTCGGGGGCAGGGGAGGGCGGCGATGACTGGTCTTGTCCCCTTATGGTGCACACAAGGGAGACAATGACCAGAAAAGAACAGGGGTGTCCTCAGTCACACAGCAACCAGCAAACCATGGACCTGATGCTCCCGGTCTGCTGCAAGCCTGCCCACCCCTCCTCTGCTCCCCGCTCCCCAAACCTGCGCCAGCTGCTGGATTAAAGCAACACCACGGTATTTGTTAACACGCATGTTCCCGGCCCCCAGCCTGAGCCTGCAAGCACATGGTCATTCATGGGACGCTGGCACTTATCTGAGCCACGGCTGCCGGGTTCCTTTTGTTACCAGCTCTGAGGGTGCCAGGAATCTCCTCCTGTCCCCAAGTACCATTCTCATCTCGCTTCTGGTATCCCCAGACTTCCAGCTCTAGCCCCGAAGATGCTTCCCCTGGGGCCAAGCATCGTCCTCAGGGTTTCTTCCAACACGGATGCCCTGGGAGGAGCATGCCCTCAGTCACCACCCTCACGTCTCCTCAGCACAAGACACTGTCACCCATCCGATCCCCCACAGGATCCCAGGAAGGCAGAAAAAGCAAGGCTCACTTGGTCCATCTTCCAGATGAGAAAGCGCAGGCTCCAAAAAGTTGACTTCTCCGAAGGCATGTGGTTGGCGAGTTCACAAACCAGACTCTGGACATCTGAGCCCCACCGGACCCTGCTGGGGGTTGGGGCTGGTGAACAGGAGCCTAGATGCTGGGGGGCTGGGGGAGTGGGAAGGAGGAGGGAGAAAGAGAGAGGCCCTGCTAGTGCCGCCACACCCCCATGGTTTCCCTCCCCATTGTGACAGCCTGGAAGGTCCATTCATTCATTCACACATTCACTCATTCCTCACAGCGTCCCGAGGTGGGCTGGTTCATAGGGAACGACCTGTTAGCGGTCTGCTGTTTTGCGGACTGACTGTGTGACCTCAGCTATAATTAGGGGGCAAAACCTACCTCTCAGGGTTGATGTGAAGGGTTTTTAAAGTTACCTCCCACGTGTTAAAGGGCCTAGTACAGCGCCTGGCCCACCGTGTAGTCTCAGCTACAACTCTGCATGGAGAGCAGACTCCCGGCTGTTTGCTCCTTGCCCATTGTTAGCCCAGTCTATGGTTAAAGAAATTGAGGCTCTATCAGGTTAGGGAGCTCCATATTTCAGCCACTGGCAGAGGCAGAATTTGAACCCTATGTCTATCTGAGTCTGAGTACAGCATCTGAATCCTTAATGCTAACTCCCACCCTGGGCTCTACACACACACATACATACATACACACACACACATGCAAAGCCCCCGGCTATTTGGGCTTTAACTCTAGGAAACACTCAGTAGGGGTGAAGCTGGAGAGGGCTGCAATTTCTCAAACAAAACTTGACTGTGGTTCCTTCTCTTTCTTCCTCTCACTGTGCCTCCAGAGACAGTCCCTGTTCCAGCCCCCAAGCTGGGGCGCCAGGGGAAGGGGCCCTCTTCTCCCTCTTCTAACAGCTAACGCTCATTCTCGGATAACGCAATCAGAGCTCGAGGATTAATGGACGTGGCTCCTGCTTTCAAGTCCCCCCCCGCTGACAGATCGCCTAATTCCTCCCCCCCCACACACACCCGTTCCTGAACCTTGCAGGAAAAAATACAGGCGGCTTGCTTATCTTAGTGTGGGGTTGCCGTGGAAACGGCATCCCTCGTGAGATGCACTGTCATAACATTTCAGCGCTGTTCAGAACACTTAAAGACACAGACTCCCCTCCTCTCCGGGGCCTCAGTCCTCCGGCAGGTTGTCAGATGCTTGGGGAGGGGGTTGGGAAGCAAAGAGCTAGGGGGACCCCTGGCTTTGGAAATGTTGGCTCCTATCCTTCTAGGGCTTGAGATCAGCTGGTGTCTGGCAAGTGATGGGAAGGGCTTAGAAAACATTCTTCAAGTGGCTTCTGGGGCGGGCACTGGGCTCTGCTTGGGATTTTCATGACGAATCTCACCAGCATCCCCGCAAAGTAGGAGTGACAATGAACTCCATTTTACAGAAGAAAAAACTGAGGCTTGAGGAGGTAAGGTCACTGCTCTGAGCACTGCTGGTGTTCCAGGTGACCCCCCTCGTCCCGGCTTTAGAACTCCAGGTCTCGCATCCCACGAAATCCTTCAGGCCCATGGCTCACCTAACCTTCACCCACTTCCCCATCTTTTCTCTCCATAGACACAGCTTGCATCCCGCTGCCGTTGGGGGCTTGAATGCCCGCACCTGTGACTTCTCTTCAGCAGATGGGCCCTGGGCCCCTAGAGCAGCTCTGCCCCCCAGCAAAGAGCTGGATATGCTCTGAGCCAGAGGTGGCCCTGAGCCAGTGGCTGGCAGGTGTGGGAGCAGGAAAGCCTAGCTCCCCTGCCTTGAATGGGGATAAGCTCTGAGCCCCACCCCCACCCCCCACCCCCCTATGGAGTGAAGCTTTAGCCACCATCTGTGGGACGTTTCCTGGGACCACTTGGCTTGGCACCTTCGCCTCCCTTAGCGGCAACCCTGGGAGCAGATCCTTGATGTGCACACAATCCCTGTTGCAGGGTCTGCTTCTATGACAGTTTCACACGGTAGGCCATGCTGGGCTCCCCTCACTTCCATCCCCCCTCCCAAATCCTGGAGTGCCAGCCACACTGAAAGACCCCCTTTCCCCATAGCCATGCCCACTGTAACCCCGGGGCCTTGGCACAGGCTATCCATCCACACTCTGCTCAATGCCTCCTTCCCAGGTTGCCCCCCGAGTGGAGGTTCACTTGTCCCTTGAGAGCTAGCTGAGGCATCTGCTGCCCAAAGGGGCTCCATGGGGCCTGGGGACTTCACTGCATCGACGTCACTCCCACACACGGCTCCACACAAGGCCGTGTCCCAGGGCCGGCCTTGAGTCCTCGTGCAGGCCCTGTGCTTCCGTCTCCGTGCCCCCACAACCCACTCAGGGGCCATCACGAGGTGCTGACAGACACTGAATGAAGGAAGGAGAAAGAAGGCTGCGGGAGCACCTACTTTGTGCCAAGCAGTTGGCAGGACTTACCCTCAGGGCCCTACCTGACCTCCACCTCCTTCCATTTACCTGCACTGAGGCCCCTCCAGTACCGGGGCTGAGAACCTCTGCGTCCACAGTCCCCTGTGCCTACAGCTCTTTCCCAAAGAGGCTCTGAGCGTGCGCACTGCCTTGCTCCGGTCTCTGCTTGAATGTTCCCTTCACAGAGGTCTCCCGGATCTGTCAGCTGTCCCCACTATTGTGCACCGACTCAATACATAATGTTTATGTAACACAGAAACGAATTCACGTTGACTATGTGCTTAGTTGTCTGTCACACCCACTAGAGTGTGAGGGCCACAGGGAGGGACCTTTGTCTACTACTGTAGCCCCAGTACCCAGAACAGCATCTATGGCACATTGTAAGTATTTGATGAATATTTTTTGAATGAATATACAAAATGGTAGCCCCTCGTGGACTGCTGACAAACAGTCCCTTGATGCAACTACTATTATGAACCGAAGCTCACTGGGAGAAAGGACTTGTCCAAGGCTGCACAGCCAAGAATCAAGGATGCCAGCCCTCAGGCCTGACCTCCGGTCTTGACCTTGAACTTCTCCAGCAATGCCATACCCCACAGGCTGCTCTGGCTCCAGAGTCCCTCCCCTCATTCTGGAGCAGCTACATGGACTTTAGTGACTGCCTCCCCTATGGCTGGGATGCACTGAGGACCAGGCAGAGGAGACGGTCCACGTAAGGGATGACCAGGTTGCCTCTTGGCACCCACGAGAAGGAGGTGGGGCACGTGGCAGCCTGGGGGGTAAAGATTCAGAAGGGACGCAGACTCTCCCACCAGCTCCTTAATTACCGCCCTGGCCTCCAGCCTCCCCACACTGGGGTCCAGGTAGAAGCTCTCCAACCTCTTCCGGGACCTCACATGTCCGTCACTGATGAAACAGACGAGCCAATTAGTGCAAAGTGTGAATGGAAACCATTATAACATGTTTCGGGCATCCCGAACCTCTTCTTCAAAAAAGTGGGAGGAGCCAAATGTGATTAGTCCCACTGCTCACAGTGGAGACCCTGTTGGCAGTGTCTCCGAGGCCACGCCTCCACCAGGCTTGCGGTGGCAATGGGGACTCGAGTAGATTTCATTTTCTGAGAGCCTGGAGAAGGGTCTCTCCAGCTATGAATAGCTCTTCTCACCCCACTTTATAGACAAACAAGCCGAGGCGCAGAGAGAGAACACAGGATTCTAAACCTCGTGGTGTCCTCTTCTGGGGTACCCCACTCTGCTCAGTCGGGCTGTGGACGTCCTATCGCCTTTCCTGCTCTCCTAGAGAGCTCAGAGCAGGCAGGTAGGCACACACTGCAGATGCCTTCTCTGGCCCCTCCGTGACTGACTAAAAGCTGTGAGTTCGTGATGTCTGAGGTCTTGGACTCAGGGACAGAATGAGGACACCCTCAGATGGGTGTCCTGACAGCCTGGGAAGCCTCAAGACACCCTGCTCCCTGGTGTGCCTGTCAGCATCCCTCTGGCCCACATGCCACTTGGAGAGGGGGTGCCGGCAAGAGGCAAGAGCTCTGGCACTTCCAGCCCTATGCGCCCTGCACAGTCCCACACAGACCAGGGTTGGGAGGAGGTGGGCAGGGCTAAATTCTGAACACAGACTATATCATTGTTTTTCCTTTTCCAATGCTCACGGTGTCCTGCTGACAGACTATGAAAATAAAGACTCATTTCCTACTGATCTGGGGTCTTTTTTTTTCTTCTCATTCCACAAATACCACAGTTCTGGGTTTATGGCACACAGCTCACCCCTGCCTCGCTCCTGGAGCAGCATAACTAATCTTGAAGCCTCCTCATGAGCACATCTCTCTCTGCCGGCCCTCTGAAGGACCGACAGAGTCGCTGCTTCCCAAGACCAGCCCCTCTTCCCTCTCACAGCATTCCCACAAGCCCCCCGCAAGTATCATTGTCAGCCTTTGTGAGACAAGGAGACCGAGGCTCAGAGAGGTTAAGTAACTTGTCGTGGGCCACACAGCAAGTCACAAAGGAACACATAAATCACGGAGAAAGCTTTTTCCTCAGCAGACATAAGTGCTGACAGAGCTGTTTTCCTACCCGAAGGGCACAATTCAGACAATGTAACCCCAGTGTTGGCTATTGATTTGAAACGGCCCACAAGACCTGACGCTGTATGGCTGTTTTACTCCCCTGCCTGGGACTTATTTCTATGGGGAAGTGAGATCCTTAGCTTCCCTGATGATCTCAGCTCTGCCTCATGTAAACATTCATCAGCTGTGAAAAGAACTCATTGATGAATTCATGCAACATGCTCTTCTCCGTCTGCGGGTAAATGAATGAAATCTAGCGACTAAGGCAATGGTGTCAGGGTAAGGTCGCCGCGAGGGGAAAATCTGCACGACACGACTTTCTTCCTCTGCTGTCCCCCCTCCTCCTTAGATGCCCCGCGCAGCTCTCACCAAAAGCCAAGGAGAAAGGCTCTCGGCTCTTGGCCACCCATGGGTGCGTTCCCAGGTTTGTCCCACCAGCCAAGTCCCTCCCCACACCATGGCCTTGTCCACAGAAAAGCAGAATCAGGCCAGATACATGGGTTCTTCCTTTGACGTGGCCTCTCTCTTGCCTCCAAGCAGAGGGGAAGGCACACGTGTAAAATCAACACTGACACGTGTGGCAGGAGAGACAAAGCCACCACCAAAGGGCCACCAGCTCTCCAAAGTGGCAGCCGCTAGCCATGGGTGGCTATGTACATTTAAGTCAATAAAAATTAGTTTAATTAAAATGCCAGTCGCCCTCTGCCACACTAGTCACAACCTAAATGTTCAAGGTGTCCGGTGACTCTCATGTTGGAAAGCATATATACAGGACATTTCTGTCTTCATAGAATGTTCCATGGAACAGCACAGTGGACAGAGCTGTGGACACTGTGGTCAACACTCTGCCAGGGGTCCCATCTGTCTGGGGAGTGAGGGCCCTGGGACACAAGTCGCTCCCTGGAGACCCTGCTCTCTGAGAGCCTTGACTTACCAACTGTTTGCAGACAGTCTCTGGGCCCCTGCCTGCTCTCATGGAAGAAGAGGTATGAGAAAAGGAGACCCAGCCAATTCCCATTTCCGTAGTCCACATTCTCTGTCTTTTCTCCATCTGTAAAATGCAGAATTGTACCTGTTCTGCTGGTGAGAGTCAGTGAAATAGACCTGGGCGTGAGCCAGGCTCCCCATTGGCCCATAGGGTGACCCCCTCCCTGGACTGTCATCAGGGACTTTAAGGCAGACACACAGCCTAGGAACAGCAAGTGAGGTGAGCAGAGACACCAAGGGCTTCCTGGAGCAGTGGAGAATGGCCTCAGCAAAAAAGATGCCGTTACCAGTCACCGCAGAAGCTTCCCAGATGAGCTGGCCGACAACTCAGCCCGATCCCTGGGTTTATCCTGGACACACAGTGTTCCCACCTGCCAGTCTCTAGGCAGTGTTTGCTCTGGGGCTGGCCAGAGGCTAAATGTTTTATAGGTCTGAACCCTCATAACGATTCAATGAGATCAGAAATTAATTTCCATTTTATGGATGGGAAAGCTGAGGCCCTGGGAAGCTAGAAGGCCATTGAATGTGGCTCTTAACCCCCATGCCAGTCGCCCCACTCTCCCCTTGTCTTTAGAACAAGGGGAGTTAAGTGACTTGCCCAAGGTCATGCTGACACTCATGACCTTCGGCCGCGAGTCCTCTGCCGGCCACAGGCGCCTCCTTCCCCTGCCCTCTGACCATGACCATCCCTATGCTGCAGCTGCACTGAGACCACTGCTCAGCCTCTGGCAAGGGTGAGAGGCCCCAGGGCCCCCAGCTCTGCTCTGCCAGGTCTCGTCAATGACCCGATGAGGACAGTGGAAACAGGCGGGGTGGCCTGGTGGCTGTGGGCGTGCAGGGGTAGGGGCCCCCCCACTCCGGACAAAGGGAACACTATTAATGGTATGATCCACCTTGCCAAAGCCACAAATATTCTGTGGAAAAAAACCACAGTGGGCTGCAGTGTGGGCCAAAATGCAAAAAAGGCACTTGAGGGGAAAAGCTGGCTTCGGCGGGTGGGAGGGATACACACCACCAGGAGAATTTTTAAGTCAGAGGGCAAATACACCATCACCTCTCTCTCTTCCCCTGTAGAACAGCCGTGGGGCTGCAGGGGTGGGAGGCTCTACAAACATTTGCTGAATGAATATATCCACGAAGAGAACCTAGTAAAGGAAGGGATGTGGGAAAACCATCAAAGAAAAAAAAAAAAAGGACGAGAGGATGATAAACACAAAGTCTGGAGTGGGAGGAGGTAGGCTCAGGCAGGCACTGGGTCTTGGGGGGCCCTGGGTCTCAGCGGTGGGTGCTCATGTATGGGGCAGATCCCCTGCAATTACTGTCCACATATCTTTGTGCATCTCATCAGCATTTCATGGATGAACTATATCGAGCTCCTATGAAACACCTGGATTTGTACGCCCGCCTTGCCCGTGTTTAGAATCGTGTGTTGTCTCATTACCATCACTAGGGATGATTAAAATCGCCACAGATATTTTTAACAGCGCCTTTTATCTATACAGCGCTCCCCGCGTTGAGAGCATTCACTAGTCGCATTGATGGGTTTAGACTTCGAAGTACGGAGTGCAGCCATCCCACAGCAGAAAATGCTAGAAACCGGAAGATCTGCCCTTCACTCATGACCCTCCCTCTTTCCAGCTGCGAGACCCTGAAGAAGCCATTGAACTTCCCAGAGCCTTGGTTTCCCCACTGGGAGAATGGGAGAATATACCTGGGCTGACCATCTTGTCAGGGGGTGGCTTGTTCATCCTCACCAATCGGCCAAACATTCATTGGGCAACGGCTGTGCCAGGTGCAGATCTGAGAGCTGAGGACACAGCAGGGACACGGCAGAAGCAGCAGCTGCCTTCACAGAGTCTGCTGTCCGGGGACAGACAGTGGACAAGGCATATGACAGCGGTATCCCCTTCTATGGAGATGGATAAGAGAAGTGACGGCACAGGGCACCCAAGAGAACTTACGACAAGAGGTTCAACACAGTTGAGAGGCAGCACTGAGGGTATTAATGCCTGAACACATTCTCATAATCTGTGGCGTTGCCAGCAAGGTAGTGGGTCAACAGGATTGTTGTAAAGCCAGGAACGAAAATGCTTTAGAGAAAATAGGGAAAAAGCAAAACCAGAAGCCAGGACCAGGAGCCCCAGTACATACGAGCCCAAGTCCTGCCTTATGTTGGCACTGGTTGGCAATGAGCTGTGGCTCTGGGCTCTAGTCTAGGTTCCAGCAGCTGAAGGGGAGGGACATCTGAACCAGTGTGATGACGAGGGGCCACTCCAGCTGATCAGGGCTGCACCCACGCATCCTTAAACCATTCTCTTTGTGCCCCAGAGTCAAAGGACGGGGGTTCAAAACTGCACCCCAATCTCTCCCACAAGCCAGAAGCACAGGCTGTACCCTGAGCCCTCATTCCCCACCCAAGCCGCCGCAGCAGGATCAGGCTGTGGCTCTGGAGTCTGAGGAAGTTTCCCTGATGAAGACACAAGGAAGAGGAAGGCACTGTAGCTGCATGAACAGCCAGGAAAAGTGTGTTCTCGAGCAACAGCCTATGTGAAGGCAGCTCTGAGGGGAAAGAGTTTGGACACATAGCCCTGGGCCAGACAGCGAGTGGGAGACAGCAGAGCCTTGAGGCCACACGGAAGATACCAGGATCCATCCTGGGAGTGCAGGAAGTGACCCACGGGCGAGCCACGACCCGATGTGCGAGCCACAGAGAGCACTCTGGCTCAGACGGGGGCGGCGTCTGTGGGGCCTCGGAGGATCGGGGGAGTGCCTGGGGTAAGCAAGTCCCCAGAAATGGCCATGCCCCATCCCAGATACATATGTGCTGTGTCTATCTTCTTCGTCTGCAGTTTTCGTGTTCATTTTCTCACCTTTTTCTTTTTTTAAGATTTTATTTCTTTACTTGAGAGAGAGAGAACACAAGGGTGGAGGGGGGAGGTACCGGCAGAGGGAGAGGGAGAAGCAGGCTCCCCACTGAGCAAAGAGCCTGATGCAGGGCTCGATCCCAGGACCCTGGGATCCTGACCTGAGCCAAAGGCAGATGCTTAACTCACTGAACCACCCAGGCGCCCCCATCCTATTCGTTTTCTTCGCAGTTTCTTTGGATGAGCAGAACTTTACACCTCAGTGAAGGCCAATTTTTCAAATTGCCCTGTTAGAGTTACTATTACTAATGTCCCATCTAAGACACCTTTTCCTACCAGAAGGCCACAGAGATATTCTGTGATGTTTTCTTCTAAGAATTACAGAATTCCCTCCACTCTATAATAAAAAGAAACAACCCAATCAAACCTGGCCCAAGGACTTGAATGGCTATCTCACAAAAGTAGATATTCAAATAACAGTCAAGTGCCCAACGTCATCACCGGACATGCAAGTGTAAGTTAAAACCACAGTAAGAGAACACCGCACAACTACAGAGCGGCCGAAGTGAAAAAGCTGACCGTGACTACACTACATATAGAGCAGGCTGCAGAGGACCCCAGACTCTCACACCTGGCCGGAGGAGGTGGACCCCAGGACGACTGTTCTAGAAAACAGTATGGCGGTTCCTTAGAAATCAAACACATACCTACTGTATGATGCAATCATTTTACTCCAAAGTATTCATCCAAGAAGGAAAAAAAAAAAAAAAAAAAAGGCATGAGTCCACACAAAGGCTTGTACTTGAATGAATGTTCATGTAAGTTGATTATAAAGCAGCCCAAGATTGGGAACATCCAAATGCCATCCAAGGATGAATGGATAAACAAATAATTTTATGTGTATACACAGACAACTCTAGGATTGAACACCATGCAGGGGTCAAAAGTAATGAGCTACTCACGTAGGCAACAACACGGGTGAAACTCCAAAACATTCAGCCGAGTGAAGGAAGTCAGACACCAGAGCAAGCACGGTAGAAGTGGGCCATGTCTAGGAAGTTCTAGAACAGGCAGAGCTAATCTACAGTGAGACAAAGCAGATCTGCAGTTGCCTGGGAAGGAGCCAGAGGGAGTGTTATCTCACCGGGAATGTGGATTACATGGGTATATACGTCATCGAAATGCAGTGGATGGACTGGATGTCAATTGTGCCTCAATGAAGTTTGTAGTTCCTTCCAGGGGGAAAAGAGAAGAAGTTTCTGGGTGTAGGTTGATAGGGTCTCCCTATCAACCTAGGTGATGGATGTTAAGTGTTGAATCACTATCTCGTACCCCTGCAACAAATACAATCACACTGGATATTGACTAACTGGAATTAAAAGAAAAACTTGCAAAAAAAAAAAAATAAGAGTATGTTAACTATTTTTTAATTAATTTTTAAGACATGCTTCTGTTCATTTATTTATTTATTTATATTTATAATATATTTATAATATATTTAACTTGCAATATTGTGTAAAGGTAAGGGCCACAACACATTGATATGATACATTTATTTATTTTTTATTATTTTTTTAAAGATTTCATTTATTTATTTGATAGAGAGAGCGCACAAGCAGGGGGAGCAGCAGATAGAGGGAGAAGCAGGCTCCCCAATGAGCAGAGAGCCCAAGGCGAGGCTTGATCCCAGGATCCTGAGATCATAACCTGAGCCGAAGGCAGACACCCAACCGACTGAGCCACCCAGGCGCCCAGATGGGATACATTTATAGACAGTAACATATCAACTCACATAATCCTCCCTTCTTTCTCATGGTGGAAGTAGTTACAGTCTAGTCTCTTAGCTGTTTTTTTGACGCTGATGCAATCTTGTTGTCCATATTCACAATTCTGTGCATCAGATCTCTAGGATTTATTTGTACCCTTCAAGGACATCTCTTCTACTCTCCCATTTTCAAAAAGCCCTACAGTCTGGCATTGTTACCAAGCATGCCAGGGACGTGGGAGCAGAGAGAGAGAGAGGCACGCACAGGCTGCTGGAAGGTTTCCTTTCATTCATCATCCCCCAAAGATCTGTTGACCCCTACTATGTGCTATTACAGCCTCTGAACAACAAAGGCCAGGAAAATAGTGTCCCATCCTCCTGGGAGCCAACAGTCATTATGTATGTGTGTGTGTGTTCATGTGTCACACTTCTCCAGAAGTTAACCTCACCTTTTCCAATGACCAACAAAAAATGTTACAGTATTTAAAAAAAGAAACAGTCACTCAGCCACCTCTTGGCTCCCCACTGTCCTAGCCCCTGGTAGCCTCAACACTAGGATCTACATTGAGGAGTCCCTGGCGGGGAGCCAGGTGAGGCAGGGGATGGTCTCCAAGTGGACTCTGGTGACTGTGGGCTGGCCTCCAGCAAGGCCCAGGGTGCAGACACTGGCAAGGTTTCCCCTAGCCCGCTCCAGGCCTCACTGCCTCTTTCCTACAGGCCTCTGGCACAGCCGCATGATGCCTGAGCTGCTAGTTTCTGGCCACGTTTGTTACCTTTTGCACAAACCCCAAGAGCAGCCAATCTCCTTAATGTGTGTCATAGCCCTGTCCCATCTCACTCGCTTTCTCTTCAACAGACAGAAGAACGACACAACCAACCTTAACCTAAAAAGCAGGCATTCCACCGACAGGCTCAAAGACCCGCCAGAATGCCAAAACTCTTCACCAATGTCCCCCACTTGTCACTCCAGCCCTAGGAAGCTGGCAGGTTGCAGGCATTTGCTTGGCCCCATTCTGCCCCTGCTGGAAGCAGGGTCTTGAAGAGGGACATGGAAGTTCCCAAGTTGGGGCTTGTGGCTGCCATCCGCAGGGCCAAGAGCCCTTCCTGAGATTGAAGCATTGGGATCCCCATTCTACAAGGGGGGGAATTGGAGCTCAGAGATGACATGACATGACGAAGGCCATACAGTGTACCACTCGGCAGGAACTGGATTCCAGAGCTTCTGCATCATGCCATTTTCTCCTTAACAGACCTCAGAATCATGAAGGAAATGCCTGGTTTGCTGCAATCAATATAGACTGGAGGGAAGGAATGAATGAATAAGTGAATGAATGAATGAATGAATGAATAATGAATGAATGAATGAAACCGGAGGAGGTAGGAAACACAGCCAGCTTCAGAAGGCATTTGCACAGAGCCCGAGATTATTCCCTGACTCAATCTCCCCACTTTCCCTGGAGCCTTTGCTGGGCTTGGCATTTGGGTCAAGGGGTCCCAACTAATCCAGAGTTCTGTAGGCCTGGAGCTGGGGAATAAGCAAGACCATCCAGAAGTCTGGTGTGTGTGTGTGTGTGTGTGTGTGTGTGTGTGTGTGTGTGTGTGGTGGGGAGGGCGGAGAGGACACTTTGGAGTGAGGGGATCTGTAGGAAGGAAGGAGTGTGCATAGCCAAGGACATGGGGATGCTAAGTGGGAATGGGGATAGGGGCGTAGGAGAGGTATGGGTAGGGTGTGAAAGTGTGGCATGGATGGGTGTGTGCAGGAGTCTGCGGGTGTGAGCAGGAGGGTGGAGGAGGTATGCAGGTAGGCAGATGCACGCAAAAGTGAGAGGGAAGGCATGGTATGCAGGAAGCCAGGGTGGGCACTTTGAAGCCGTTGGAGGCAGTCCGGGTCTTAGCAAGGCCGCCATAGTGTGCTCCGTTCACTCCCTGGGGGGACTAGTTTTAACCACAGCCCTGATCCTGAAGGCTCCCAACCTGGGAAGGTCACTGTCCCCTTATTAACTTTCTTAGGATCTGACCCAGCTGCCCTGCCCACTCCCTCCTGCCCATAGCAGGTCAAAGAAGGGCCCTGTCTGGACACAAAAAGGGCACAGTGCTTTTCTAAGCATCTGAGGACAGCCAAGGAGGCTCTCAACGGTTCTGGAATTTCCACTCTCTCTCTGGCCCCACTGCAGAATCCTGGGGGTGAAGGGCCGGTCTTACATTGCATGAGTAAACTGAGGACAGAGCCCACAGGGAAACTGAGGTGGGGAGGAGGAAGGTTGAGGAGGAACATGCAAAGCTAGAAGCAAAGTGAGCACAAAGGGACTTCTCTCTGCAGAGAAAAGCCCAGGCAGGCTTCCAGGACAGACACAGTGAGCCTGTGGCCATCACGAGGCCCACAGTGGCCTGACCAAGTCCTCCCCTGGGCTGAGCTCCACTGCCCAGACTGGACCTGAGAGCATCGGGCTGGGCCTCTGCAAGGATGTCCCAAGGGTCGCCCATGCCCTCGCCCACTGGACAGACAGCCACTGCCCGCTGTTTGGGACAGTCAAGGCCAGCCCTACTCTTAGTCAAACAGATGTCCACAGTCAAGATTCTGAGAACCACAAACCAGAGGACCATCAACTCAGACCAGGACTGAGGGAAGGTCTCGGCTGCCCGGCTGGCCAGTGTATTCCCAGGAATATATTCCTAGTGACAACGCTCTGTGCGGAGAATGATCGAAGGAGCGGATTGACAAATGCAGGGTGGCCGGCACCGAAAACTTCCTCAGAGATCAAGTGGGCCAGCCCTCTCCCCACTTCCCAGGTGAGAAAACTGAGGCCTGGAGAGACGATGGCACTTCATCATCACAAACCCATTGCCAAGGCCCCCACTTCCCTTCCGAGGGCTGGTTAGTGAGAACTCACTCACCAAGCATTAGTGTGCACCTCTGTAAGAGGCCATTATTTTCCAACTTAGTCCGTGACAACGGGAGAGTTGTCAGCCTGGCTAGCTGTGGAAACGAGGCAGCCCTTCTTCCATGTTTGGTAGCCCCCTTGCCCACGCCCCTCAAAAAGAGGAATGATATGGCCCAACCCACATTTCTAGCCCCTCCTCCTCCTTCCATAGCACTATGCTCTAAGCCACCAGAAGACACCCCACTCCCAGGAAGACCCCTGGTTCACACCTTTTTGGCTTTGTGCACCTCCCTCTGCCAGAGCTACCCTTTCTTCAGGAGGTTAAAAATCCTTCAAGGCTCAGGACTTGTGGCAGCCCCTCTGCCCAGCCTTCCCCGGAGTCCTACCGACAGCCCATCATGCCCACTCCCCAGCCCCCTGTGGGTCACCAAGTGAGGGGCTCCTCCTCAGAGCTCCACTGTTCTTTGTCCACAACCCCCCTCCATACGGAGACACAGTGCTCTCTCCCAGCTCCTGAACCGGGGTTGGAATACAGTAGGTGCTCAATAAATGCACGGGGAATTACACTGACACCTTCACCCAGCCCTCTCTTCTGGAGCTGGTATAAAGATTAGAAGCGGGGCAAGGAAGAAAGGGGAGGGATGTGGGAGGCAGGCGGCGGGGAACCACAGCGTGATCTGTTAACAGTGGGAGAGGAGAGAGAATGAATTCATTTCCTCCCTGTAGGTAATGTGCCTGTAAATATTCACAAACCACGCAAGTCCTCTTAGCCTTCCCATTAAAGATAAATGCATAAATAAACTGGTCTACCCAGGGGCTTGGCACGCAGGCTGTTCTTCCTGTCCTAGAATAGCAGGGTGATTATTTATTTAGTTGTACCCCTCACCGCCCGCCACAGTCCTAGAGGGTGTCCAGAAGTGGGTGACCGGGAGAACAACCCCCACTTTCACTGGGAGGTGGTGGGGGGGTCTCTCCAGAGCAGAAGTGGGTTTGCCGGGGAGTTGCCGACCCCATGGCGTAGAGGCCAGAACAGGTGGCCTCATTTGCCAAGCATGGGCTTGACCGAGTGTGCTCCCCAGCCCCATACCCCAAACACCCGGGCGCCCCGTGGAGGGTCCACAGGTCACACACAGAGAGGCCTTTGTGTTCCCAGTGGATCCCTTGTTAAGGAAAAAACAAATGGTTCCCAGAAATGCTAGAGATGTATGACCTATGGAGAGGGACACTGAAGGTCCGAGACAGACACGCCGTATGGGGGCCAGTGTCCCTGGGGCAGTGGTAACCAGGTCCGTCCTGAATAACCCACAGCTCCCTTCAGCATCTTCTCAAAGCACACAGGGCAGGGTAAACATCCAGATGGCAGCAGGAAGCAGGCTCAGGGTGTGTGGGGCACTCTCCTTTCCCAGCTGATAGCGCAAGCTTCTGCAGCACCAACTGGGAGCTTGGAGCCGAGGCCCAACCCTGTCGATGGGCTCAGGACATGAACCAAATGCAGGAGAGTGAGGATAGTCCGGACTCACTTAATCGACTCCCAGAATGACAATGGCAAACCTCTTAAGAGCACTTGCCCGTGGAGGAGCTCGTTTGCTTTTAATCTTCATGGCAGCCAGAGGTGGCAGGGGCCTATTTATCATCCCCATTTTACAGATGGGAAAACAGAGAGGGACAAGCAGACTCCACACTGAGCATGGAGCCCAATGTGGGGGGCTTGATCCCACCACCCCAAGACCACACCTCAACCTCAAATCAAGAGTCAGATGCCCAAACAACTGAGCCACCCATGCATCCCTGTGCATGCCATTAAAAAATAATAATTATATATATATACATACACACATATATGTGTATGTATATATATATACATACATATATATATATATATGTATGTATATATATATACATACACACACACACACACACACACACACACGGGTGCTGGTGTGCAACCCACGTGCATAATTACCTTACTTCATCTCAACAGCTGCTCTGGAAGGTTATTCCAGAGGTTTTATTGAGGTTATTATGCCCAATTCACAGATTAAGAAACTGAGGCTCATGAATCCTAATGGTCTTCTGGCAGGCTGGCTTTCAAATCCAGGCCAACTCATCACAGCTACTTCTGCCACCTTCAAGCTCAGATTCTCTATTAGCTGCACAGACTGGGAGCAGTTTCCTTCACCAGGCAGACCTCAATTTCCACGTCCATCAGAGGTGCCTCCCTGAGCCCCACCTCGCCCAGGTGGCTGGGAAGAGAAAGGTGGCAGCCGATGTGAACGGCCACCACAAAGCACACAACCCCCGCCTCAGGCTCTCAAGCCCAAGCACCAGCTGCACATAGAGGACTGACATTTACAACAGCGCCGCTCGAAGCCCCCCAGGAGGCTGGGCCAGCAAAGAGATTCAATTATGGTCATTATGGTGCACTTAGGAAAACCAGGGAGCAGTCTAATACATTTTAGAAAGATTTGCAACAACAGAGGTTGAATCCAAACGAGTTTTCTACTTAACCCTCAGTTAAACAGAAAATCCATTTAACCACAAGGCAACACTGTCTTTCTGCTCCGCAGTCAATCACTTTGCATCTTACTGTCTGCCGTGTAGATGTATATTTTTATCACCCTTAAGCTGCCTTGGAATAAAAAAATAAGTTGGAATAAAAAATAAGTTCATTGATGGAGAGAAAGATGTCAGAAACCTCTGTGGGTCTAAGCCTTGTCTCAGCACCCTCCAACCTATTACGTCCTCGGACAAGGCAAGAAGCGATTGCTTATACTCATCACTGCCGAAGACGCTGGTGGTGGGCTCCCTCAGAAGCAGCTCCACGGGGTCCCAGGGGAACATCTCCCTCGCCTTCTCCCCCTGGCAGAGAGCAAACCTCTGCAGTCACTGGAAGCTTCCAGAAAGAGGCTGGAGAAGGGATGTTCTTAGCGTGAACCACAGGGACTGGATTCCTTGAGCATCCCGCTAATATGGATGGGACACACTTAAACCAAAAGAATCCTTCGCTGTCTACACACAGTTCCCATTAACTGGGCAGCCTGTGGCTTTGTTTGCTACAAGCCCTGTAGCAACCCGTTCCAGGGGGCACACAGCTAACAGTGGGCAGTGGGAGCCCACAGCTGGCGGTGGTCGGGGAGGGGGGCGCCCAGGCCAGGGCTGCTCTGGGAGGAGTCCACAGAGCTGTTGTGCAGCGGGGTTGATGGGAGCGGAAAACAAGCAGGAAGCCCAGCCGACCTGCTCTGGAGGTACCTCTGCAGACCACGAGCCTGAGTGGGAACAAAAGCAGGAAACAAATGGGCCTCTTGTCCTGGGGTGGGGAGACGGGGGATCTGAATGATGTCTCTTCCCTCCTTTCCCAAGCTCTGTAACATTGTTTTATTGTCTTAACAATAACAGCGCACACACGCACACCAAGGGCTCCACTTCTCTTATCTTTGGGAGTATTGGGTGGTTCGATCAGATTTCAAGTTCATTGAAATGGGGGGCACTTGGAGAATTTTTCATCTCTGTATCCAAGAGGGTGTTTAGTTAATGACGGAGCGAGGGAGAAGGGAAAGGCAAGGGGGGGAGGGAAGGAGAGTGGGGGGACTTCTGAGCACTTCTGAGGGCCACAGGACCTCCCAGACTGGGGGAGCCAGACTCTACTGCCCCAGGGGTCCTCGTTACCCATCCTGGGTGGGGAGGTCCCTGCAGGCCTGGGTGCTGTTTGGACAGCCAGCAGCACAAAGCCCAGCCTCGGGTCTGAGGCCCCCTGCGTCCCAGCCCTCTTGCATTCACCCAGCACAGGGACCCACTGCAGCTCACAGGGACAGGTCCAAGGGAGCTCCCCGCAGGGACAGAAAGCAGATTCTGCACCCTCTGCTCTGTCCCGGCCCTCTCTCACGGGACACACTTGCCTCTTGGTTCAAGTCCAGTTTAAACAGATGTTGTGTTCCTAAGAAGTCCTGCCTTTGATGTCTGGAAGAAAATCTCAGCTCCAAAGGGACATTTCCTACCTAAAAGGCTCTCCGGGGAGTCTCGGCAGAAATAAAACCCAAAAGCCCTGGATTTTTATCTCTCGGTATTTATGAGGTTTTTCATTAGAACGGCTGCCTCCGCAGACCGCTCTGTGGAAAAGGAACAGAAGGAGTGAGAAGGAGGGAGGCAGGGCAGGGATCTCACCAAGCAGGGCTGGACGCGTCCCCAGGAGGGAGACAGCCTCATAGCCACCAGGGAGACCGCCATCGGAAGGATAGAGCTTTCTAGAATGCCGGACACCGTACACAGCCGGTTCTCAGAAACCGATGAGCCAAATACCTACCTGCTCGGGTTCTGCCCCACCTCCTGCCTCAGCCTACCCTGGACACCTGGAAGGCCTGTCTACCCCAATCCCGCCTGCACACTACCCCATCACACAGGAGGCGCCACCACCACGTCTCCTCCAGAACATTCCAGTCTCCTCACAGCCCCTCCCAGCAACACCCTCTTGGAAAACACCTCCCTACTGGTGTCCAGTGGGAGCGGTTGGGGCAAGGTGTGGGTACTAGGGCACGAATTGTTTGTAGGGTATTTAAAAACCATCAGAAAACCAACCAAAAGCTGAGGATTCTAAACAGTGTCAGGGATAAATCGTTCTGCCTTGGGAAAAAAACAAAAAACAAAAAAAAAAAACTTTGATGTTCTAACAACTGCTGTGGTCGTTCTGAGTTCCCATCTTTCCTCTACAACTGGACTGGTTTCCATCCCCGTAACTTATTTATTCCCAACAAGGGGTCTGTACCTCTGAACCCCCTTCACCTCTTGCCCATCCCCAACCCCGTCCCCACTGGCCTCCTCTGGTTTGTTCTCCAGATTCATGAGTCTGTGGCTGCTTCTGCTTGCGTTTGTTTGTTTTTAGATTCCACGTGTGAGAGAGAATGTGTGCTGTTTGCTCTTCTCTGACGTCTCTCACCCAGCATACCGCCCTCTAGATCCAGCCACGCTGTTGCAGAAGGGAGCGCTCATTCTTTTTAGTGACTGCGTGATAGTCCAGCGCGTATGCGTGTGCGCACACACACACACACACCCCACATCCTCTTTATCCACTCATCTGTCAGTAGACACTTAGGTCGCCTCCATATCTTGGCTATGGCAAATCATGCTGCTGTGGACACAGGGCGGCAGACATCTTTCCAAAGCAGTGTTTGTATACTCTTTGGGTCAACACCCAGTAGGGCAATCACTAGATCACATGGCATTTCTACCAGTAATTTTCTGAAGAACCTCCATAGTGTTTTCCGGAGTGCTTGCCCCCAGTCTGCATTCCCCCCAACAGGGCATGACGGTTCTGCTTTCTCCACATCCTCGCCAACCCTTGCTGTTTCTTGTCTTCCTGATAGTAGCCATTTTGACTGGTTGTGAGCTGATGTCTCACTGGGGTTGGGATCTGCGTGTCCTGCACGATGAGTGAGATCAAGCATCTTTTCATGCGTCCGCTGGCCATCAGTATGCCTTCTCTGGAAAAAGCCTATTCAGTTTCTCTGCCCATTTTTGAAATCAGAATAGTTGTTTCTCTGGTATTCATTTTTATAAATTCTTTATGTCTTTTTGATGTGAACCCCTTATCAAATATATTATTTGTAAATACCTTTTCTCATTCAGGAGGCTGCCTTGTCGTTTCATGGATGGTTTTCTTGGCTGTGTGAAAAAAGCTTTTTTTATTTTTGTGTTGTCCCAATAGTTTGTTTTTGTTTTTGTTCCACTACCCCCCCCCCCCACCCGGCCTGAGGAGACAGATCCATAAAAAAGTTGCTAAGGCCAATGTCAGAGAGATTACTGACTATGATTTCTTTGAGCCTTTTGGTTTCAGGCCTCACCTTTGGGTCTCTAATCCATTTTGAACTTATTTTTGGGTGTGGTGTAAGAAAGTGGACCCATCTCATTCATTTGCATGTAGCTGTCCAGTTTCTGCAACACCATTGTTGAAGACACTGGCTTTTCCCCATTGTATATTCTTGCCTCCTTTGTCATAGATTCATTGACCATATAAGTGTGGGTTTATTTTTGGGCTCTCTGTTCTTTTTTTAATTTAAATTCAATTAATTAACATATAATGTATTATTAGTTTCAGAGGTAGAGTTCAATATATAACACCCAGTGCTCATTACATCACGTGCCCTCCCTAATGCCCATCCCCCAGTGACCCCATCCCCCACCCCTCTCCCCTTCAGCAACCCTCAGTTTGTTTCCTGTGATTCAGGGTCTTCTATGGTTTGTCTCCCTCTCTGATCTCCTCTTGTTTTATTTTTCCCTCCTTTCCCTATGTCCCTCTGTTTTGTTTCTTAAATTCCACATATCAGTGAGATCATATGATAATTGTCTTTCTCTGATTGACTTATTTCACTTAGTATAATACCCTCCAGTTCCATCCACGTCATTTCAAATGGCAATATTTCATTTTCTGATGGCTGAGTAATAGTCCATTGTGTGGATAGATAAGCCAGATAGATAGATAGATAGATAGATACCACATCTTCTTTATGCATTCATCTATTGGGGACATCTGGGATCTTTCCGTAGTTTCACTATTGTGGACACTGTTTCTATAAACATTGGGGTGCCGGTGCGCCTCTGGATCACTACGGTTATAGGGGTTTGGGGTAAACCCCTAGTAGTGCAGTTGCTGGGTCATAGGGTAGCTCTATTTTCACCTTCTTGAGGAACCTCTATGCTGCACCAGCTTGCATTCCCACCAACAGCACAGGAGGGTTCCCCTTTTTCTGCATCCTTGCCAATTTCTGTCATTTCCTGACCATTCTAACTGGTGTGAGGTGGTATCTCACTGTGGTTTTGATTTGAATTTCCCTGCTGCTGAGTGTTGTTGAGCACTTTTTTCATGCATCTGTTGGCCATTTGTATGACTTCTTTGGAGAAATGTCTGTCCGTGTCTTCTGCCCATTTCTTGACTGGATTATTTATTCTTTAGGTGTTGAGTTTGAAAAGTTCTTTGTAGATTTTGGATACTTTGGGATCTCTACTCTGTTCCATTGATCTACTTGTCTATTTTTGTGCCAGCAGCAAATCTTTTTTATTACAGTTTCGAAGTACATCTTGAAATCTGTGATTGTAATAACTCCAACTTTGTTCTTCCTTAAGATTGCTTTGCAATTCAGGGTCTTTGTAGTTCCATGCAAATTTTAGGATTATTTGTTCTAGTTCTGTGAAATAAACTATTGGTATTTTGATAGGGAACACATTAAATCTGTAGATGGCCTTGTTTAGTATGGACATCTTAATATTAATTCTACCAATCCATGAGCATGGTATATCTTTCCATTTGTTTGTGTTGCCTTTACTATCTTTCATCAATGTCTTAGGTGAGTTTTAACAATATGTGTGTGGTAAAAAAAAAAATATGTATGTAAGCTTCAAATGAGCACATTTTCATAACTTAGAGCTTAATAGGCACTGTGTTTACATGGAAGTTGGTTCAAAGAACACCACTTATAGAGCCAGACCCAGTGCAAGCTGATTCTGCTAAGCACATTCATTTCAAGAATAAGGATTCAGAATCTCTGGGGTTTTCATCTCCTACTCCTATGCCACTAGCTATTCTCCCATGCAAACAGTAGATTTGAACTAACCAATGATAGCATAGTGATTGTGAGGATGAAGACAAAGAAACTGGCTCCATCACCACTGCTGCCATGTCTGCGCAGGTCATCCTCCAGACTGTGTGGAGTTCACTCTTTTCGAACTTTCCCTGAGTATGTCTTTCTTTTTCAAGATATCCATTAATGTAATTAAAAAGTGTGAACCCATTACTTTTCCCCTTTTTGTGCTCTAATGTTTGTCAATTGGCCTGGTTGTATCCATGAAGTCTGCTAAAAGGAAAGTTTCACTCTCTGTGTTTCTTGTCCAGCTATTATGAGAATTAATTTTATTTCATTGTTATTACCAAAAATAATTTTGTGGCTTACAGGAGGCACACTCTTCCTTGAGTGTCAAATACCCAGCCGCTGCTGTTCTATTTTATGTCAAGCATTGACAGCTTTACAGGGCTTTCCTTCAGAGCAGGCACTATGCCCAGGTCTTGCTCTCAGAACTGCAATCTCTTCCTCATTCCGTGCCACTCAAGAGCTCCCAGGACACTGTGAAAATAAGATCCGTCTGTTCTAGTGTCCGGCATGGGCCACTCACTGGGCAGCTCCAGAGAGCCATGAATGGGCAACTTCCCAGGTCTCCAAAAACTCTGCATCCCCTTCCATTTTCTCCATCTATGCTCACACCCTAGATGATCTCATTAAGGCCTGGGGTTTGAAATACTCTCTTTAATAAACTATGGCTTCCAAATTGGTCTCTCCAGCCCTGACCTCAACCCTGAACTCTAGGTGTGTACCTCCATCCACATCCTTGCCACTTGCCATTTGGATGGCTCGTAAGAGCTTCAACTTAAAATGCCCCAAAACAGAAGTCCGTATGTTCTCCCTTCCCATCCAACCAAAGCCTAGCCCACCCAAGACTCCCATCTAGAGGCACAAACTCTATGGTTATCCCCAACTCCTCTCCAACCCCATCTAACCCATCAGTGGTTCTGTCAGCTCTACTTTCAAAATGCATCCCGAATGTTTGAGCTTCTCAGAACCTCTGCCACCATTTTGCCTTTCCAGATCACCTCCTCTCATGCCCGGATTCTAACATCAGTCTCCCCTCCCTGTCCCCTACGTATGGCCTGTTCTCCACCCAGTCAGAGTGATCTTGGTAACACGTCAGTTGCATCCTGTCTCTTGTATGCTTACTGGGTTCCCATCACACTTAGGATCAAAATGCAAAGCCCTCACTCCAGCTGGCGGTTCCTCTGCTTCCACGCCAGCCTCACTCCAGCACGGTGACCCCCTCGCTGGTGCTCCAACATGTCAGACACCCACCTGCCTAATGGTCCTGACTCTTGCTGTTCCCTTCACCAGGAAGGCTTCTCCCCTAGATGCAAGTCAGAGCTTCACTGTGTTCAGGTCTCTGCTCAAAAGATATCTGATCAGGAAGACCTTCCCAGAGCCCCTTCCTTGAAACAGTAAACCTGTGGCCAATCTGTCCCTTCCTGCATCTCATGCTGCCTGACGTTCAGTTTATTTATTGGTCTCTCTCTCTCCTCAAACTGAAGATAAGCACCACGAGGATGGAGACCTGGCTGTTTTGTTCACTACGATCTCAGCATGTAGCACAGTACTGGCTACACAACAGGGACTGAACATGTACTTGTGAATCAATGAATGTGGGCTCAAATTTGCTATTCGCCTTCAAACTAACTCTGGGCTAGGTGACGTCACCATGCCCATTGTGCAGATATGGAAGCTAAGAATCAGAGAACAGAAGGGATTTACTCTCAAGATCCCTGAGACGGTAATAGATCTACAATCAAAACATGGGCTCCATAGGACAGGAAATCAATAGAAAAAAAATCAACAAATCAAGAGCTGGTTCTTTGAGAATATTGGTAAAATCAACGAGCCTCTAGCCAGGCTGACTAAGAATATAAGAGAGAAGACACAAATGACTAATATCAAAACCAAAAGAGCAGACATCGCCAGAGTTCCCATGAACGTTAGAAGGATAAGAAAAGAATACAATTACTGATTCTAGGTCCATAAATTTGATAACTTGAATGAAATAGATCAAGTCCTGGAAAGACACAATCTGCCCAAACTCATACAAGAACAGACAACTTAATAGGCCTGGATCTATTAAATACATTGAACTAATAACAAATAACTTTTCAAAACAGAAAACAGGCCAGATTCACTGGTGAGTTCTACCAAACATAATAGGAAGAATGGGTACCAATTCTCAGAAATCTCTTCCGGAAGAGACAAGCAGAAGAAATGCATTCTAACTCAATCTACGAAACCAGCAGTATCCTAATACCAAATCCAGACAAAGAAAAGAAACCTACAGACCCAAACCTACATGCAGATGTTTAGGGCAGCTTTATTCTTCCTTTGGAAGCAACCAAGTTGTCCTTCGGCAGGTGAATGGATAAATAAGCTTGGGTACATCCAGACATTGAAATATTCAGCGTGAAAATTCTGACACCTGCTACAGTATGACGGATGTCGAGGACATTATGTGAAGCGAAATAATCCAGGGACACACGCACGTGCACACACATGCACCTGCACACACACAAAATAATCCCAACACACAAGTACTGTGTGATTCCATTTATATAAGGTACACTCAGAGGACTCCAAATCACAGAGCCAGGAAGAAGAAGGGGGGTTGCCAGGGGCTGGGAGGAAAGGGGAATAGGGCGTTAGTGTTCAACGGGTTTAGAGTTTCAGTTTTACAAGATGAAAGGAGTCCAGGGAATGGATGGCGGGGAATGGCTGCACAATAATGTGAACGTATTTAGTACCTCTAAACTGTACACTTGAAAATGGTGAAAGCAGTAAATGATACGTTATGTATATTTTACTAAAATAAAAAACTTGGGGCAAAAATGAGTAGTCGAGTCATGAGAAGACATGGAGGCATATTTCTTAAAGGCGTTTTTCTTTTTGTTTTGTTTTGTTTTGTTTTGTTTTACGATGTATTTATTTATTTGAGAGAGAGCACACACTCACGCAAGCAAGTAACCACCGGAAGTGGGGAGGGGCAGAGGGAGAGAATCCTCCAGCAGCCTTCCTGCTGAGCCGAGAGCCAGATGCGGGGATCGATCTCAGGACCCCGAGATCACAACCTGAGCCGAAACCAAAAGTCAGACACTTAACTGACTGAGCCACCCAGGTGCCCCTTAAATGCATATTTCTAAGTGAAAGAAAGCCATTCTGAAAAAGCTGCATCCTGTATGATTCTAACGATAGGACATTCTGGAAAAGGCAAAACTATGGAGACAAAAGAAAGATCAGCGCTTAGCGGGGAGGAAGGGATGAACTGGCAGAGTACAGAGGACTTGTAGGGCAGTGAAACGATTCTGTAGGACACGATCGTGGTGGCTACATGTCATTACACATTTGTCCCAACCCACAGAATGAAGGCACGCCCCCAGCAGTGAACTGGAACGCCAGCTCCGGGCTTCGGGTGGTAAGAACGTGTCAGTGCGGCTTCTGTGGTGTGGGTTGTCCACAGTGGGGAAGCAGCAGGTGAGTGAGAATGTGAGAACTCTCTACACTTTCCCTCAGTTTTACTGTGAACCTCAGACTGCTCTAGAAGATAAAGTCTATTTAAAAAAAAGTCCTGGGGCGCCTGGGTGGCTCAGTGGATTAAGCCTCTGCTCAGGTCATGGTCCTGGGGTCCTGGGATCAAGCCCTGCTTCCGGCTCTCTGCTCAGCAGAGAGCCTGCTTCCTCCTCTCTCTCTACCTGCCTCTCTGCCTACTTGAGATCTTTGTCTGTCAAATAAATAAATAAAATCTTTTAAATTTAAAAAAATATATATTAAATAAAAAAAATCCTTCAGGGTCCAGAGTTCACTCTCCTTCCTCCATCCCACAGTGCCCTTCTATCCTAACAGAACCCTGCCCAGACCCCAGGGAGAGAGACACCTTGGCGACCCCCAAGGCCCAAGGGGAGGATGTCACTCATTTCTTCTCACATCAGCAGCTCTGGGCCGGTCATTAAACCAAACCCCAGCTAAGACAACAGCACTGCCGGCTGATCTGGGCTTTTCCCTTTTATTTTTTTAGGCTGTTAATGATAATATATTATTTCACATTCTGAATTAATAAAAGAGGCAGCAGGGCACAGCAGAGTGATCACCAGACCCAGTGGGAAGGAGAAAGACATACCTAATAGCTATGTGACCTTGACATACCTAATACCTAATAGCTGTGTGACCTTGAGCAAGTCACTTTCCCTCTCTGTTGCTGACAGGCATCTGATGACGGTGTTCCTATTCCTCCCTCTTCGTCATGTCTGGCCATTTGATAGTGCTTCAGCTGTGATTCATAGTGTGAATATAGGTCACCACTAAAACAACAACAACAATAATAATAAAGCTTCTTTTCTTTTTTTCTTTTTTAATAATAAAGCTTCTTAAGGGCACATTCTGCTCAGTTTTGTGGCAGGAGCAGAAGAGCAATGATTTGCTCTGTCTTTAGATGAGGAAAATGAAGACTTATTAGTATCTCTCCATGACGCTGAAGAGCCCACAGAACGTAGGGGTCTGTCTGGCCTCACTCTCACAGCCAACCATGTCAGAGAGAGGGAGCATCTCCCCGGGAAAATCTCCACAGGCTTTGTCTCCTCCCAGGGACAAGGTTGCATCCGGCCCTCAGATGAACCTTCTTGTGTAAATTTCAAACACTTGAAAAAGAAAGGAAGGAAAAGGTTTGGGATGGAAAGGATCCAAGAGGGCAGAAAAAGACCAGGTTGCTGTCAGGAGTTACATATGGACACAGGGCTGGCCTGAGGCCAGAAAGTTCTGGCAGACATTGGGCTGAGAGAGCAGGAAACTGGGGTGGTGAGAACCTGTCATCCTGTCCCCTCACACACGTGTCCCTGCCAGAGCATGACGGGGAAGCCAGGAGGGAGAGGAGGCCCGGCAGCTGGGGCTCCATCCTGGGCTGAAACTCAAGGCTCACACCCCACCTTGCACTCCATAATGATACCCACCCTTTCTGGAATGTTGCTTCCTTCCCAGGTGATGGGCCACACACCTGAGATTCATCATCTCATTGAATCTTGACCACAATGCCCACAACAGCAGGGACTATCTTCACGTAACAGTAGAGCAAACGGAGTTCATCTGCCTGAGCTCATAAGTAGCTAAACAACAGCCCCGAAGTTCATCTAGTGCCAAAGCTACGCTTTCCCTCCTGCATGAAACTGCCCCCTGATTTATAAATACTAGGTAGAAAATGATGTATGTAGCAAAAGCCAATGAAAAGATGAGAGCTTGAATCCAACTGGGACGTGGGAATCACCAGACCCCATGCCGCGTCGGCTGAATGAACAGAAGTATGAGGTCTGGACCGAGGGAGGGGCTGGTTCCACCCACCTTGGCGGGGGTCAGAACATGGCCAGAGCTCTGGCCTCAGCTCTGAGGGTTGAACTGTGAAAATGCCCAGTTCAGGCTATAGTCCTCTCAGAGAAGGGTCAAGAGAACAGGAAGTCAGGAGTGCACCGAGACCTGCATAATTGAAGGGAGGCAGCAGTAGTGATGACCTTTCACCATCAAAGGGTAAAGTGTGTGAAGTGGGGATGCCGGACAGCAGCCTGGAGGGAAGGGGGTGATGCCTCTTCTCTGTGGCCAAGCAAATGGAGGGTACCAGAAAATACATTTGAGCGCAGCAGAATAAGACACTTGAACCTGTCACAGCCTGCCCAGGGCAGCCCAAGACAACATAGGTGACAATGGAGGCTACACGCCACAAGTCCATAGAGACAGGTGGGCAGGAAACTGACAACAATTTGCCTGGTCCCATGGGGTAGAGATTCCACCAAGCATTCAGTTGTCTTCAAGTCCCTCCCAACCTTTGCAGAGCTGACCTGTTGACCCCTACTCAATCCTCTGCACCAGGGGCAGAGGGTACCAATCCACCTTATAGAGGCAGTGAGGGGGCTTAGTGATGTCAAACAAGCTGCTCGGGGTCATGCAGGGGAACAGAGCTGTGACTAGCATCCAGATCTTGCTCCAAATCATCCTGGGGGTGGGTAGGAGGTTCATCAAGCTCAGCGGGACCACTGGCTTTCACTCTCACCTTTGGCATCTCCAAGGTCTTTCCAGGATTGGGGAGGATCGGAACATCTCCCTTCCTGACTTCTCTCAATTCCATCATGACCTCTTTACCCCAATAACCACGGCTTCCCTCAGGGCGGCATCCTCTCTATGTTGCACTGCTTTAGATCATTCTGGAAGTCTCCCAACCACCCTCATTTTCCTCTTAAGTTCCAGGGACATTAGGAGGTACATTAGAATCACCAGGGATCTTTAGAATAGACTAGGGGTCCTCTAGGAATTACATATAAAGCTATAAGAATCAAAAACAGCATGGTAAAGGCTTAAGGACACATAGACAAATGGAATGGAACTGAGAGCCCAGAAACAAACCTAGACCCCACGGCAAGTTGATTTTCCATAAGAGCGCCAAGACTAATCAATGGGAAAAGCCCCTTTCAATAAGCAGGGCTAGAAGAACTGGATAACCACGTGCCCAAGGACGAAGTTGGACCCCTACCTCACACCATATACCCAACTTACCTCAAAATGGACCTGTGACCTACATATAAGAGCTAAAAACCATAAAACTCTTAGAAGAAAACAAAGGGGTAAATCTTTTTGACCTTGGATATGGCCATAGATCTTTAGGTGTAACACTCAAAAGCGTGAGCTACAAAAGAAAAAGGAGATAAACTGGAACCTGGATACAGGTTCTCCTGGGGCAGCCAGGCTTCTGTCATCCCATCCTTGCCACCTGCTTCTTGTTGTCAGATCTCAGGATGGGAAAGAGCCCCAGCTTCCTGGAAACTGCCTTCACTAGCTCACTCAGCCTGCTGGAGAGGGCTGGCTGGGGGGATTAAAACCATCAAGGGGACCTCTTTCTCCCAGAGCTCCGAATTCCATGCAAGGCTGGGTGGAGAATGCAGGAGGAGGGCCACAATGAGCGAGACAGGGTGATGCCCTGAGTCCTGTGGGGGGCCTTGTGGATACTATGGGTGCCTCTGGGGGTGCTCTGGGGAGTCACGGAGGGTCTACGAGTGCTGTCACTGGCAACGTGGGAAGCCATCGTGGTGCTGTGGGGAGTGGCTGTAGACCTTGTAGGTGTAGAAGGGTGGCTGCCACGTGGGATAGATTTGAGGGCACTGTGGGTGCTGTGGCCAACACAGCATTCTTGGGATAGGAGGCCTGTGTTTAGGTCCCAGTCTGACCGCTTTTTGGACATGAAACCAGAATAATTTACAATTTCTCTGCATCCCAGCTATCCTCACCTATAAAAAACTTATTAACACCTACATCTTGGGGTGTGGGGAGGACCAACGATTATCTACAGAAAGGGTCCTGTAAATGTCATCGGAAGGGAAGTGTAAACCACGGGATAAAGGCTCAGGAAGAACTGTTCACACCCACACCTGGGGTGTGCCCCACACGCCGGGGTGTCAGAACAGAGAGCTGACACAACCCAGGCCCCCCTCTTGGCCCTTTTTTAGACCACGCGTGCAAAAAGAGGTATGTGTCTCCACGGTAACCTCCCTGTTTGGTCACAAACACCCGACTCGTCCATCCTAAGAGCCCAAGCCTCTTCAAGGAGGTCACCTTGGGAGGCCACATGATCCCAGGGCGCTTCTGTTGTTCAGAGCAAGCAGGAGGATCCTCCCCATCACAGCCCCCCAGTGAGGCGCATGCTATCTGCCCATTTGACAGGTGAAAAAACGGAGACTCTGGACACGAGATCACTCAAGGGAGTCAAAGAGCTCCCGAAAAGCGGAGCTGGGACCCAGCCTCCACCAGTCCGGGCCCCAAAGGCCAGCAGACATTTCCCACAGTGGTACATGCTTGTCTGCCTCCCGGTGACGGTCCTCTTTGTCCTTCCCCGGGACTCTACACCGATCTGTTTCCTAGCTAACGAGGGGGTTGGGTGGTGAATCCGAATCGCTTTGCTCCCCTGCAACCCTCCTGAAGGCAAACCGAGAACAAAAGCACCCCGGCTGCTTTTCTCTGTGCTAAAGAGGTTCCTGCCTCTCGTACACGGAGGCCCATGGTTTTCCCCTGATGGAGAAACATCCCCAGCAGAAAAGTCCTGGGGAAGTTAAGCTTTTCCTGACTCGCTTCAGCGCCTTCTCCTGATTAAGAAAAGCGTGCGGGATACTGGCTCTGTGATAAGCCAGTGGCTTCCTGTGGGGAGCAGGGCTGGCTGCCAGGAGGCTGCGGGTGAGATTTTGGCCCAGGCAGCCGGCAGGGTGGGGTGAGCCGCACGACATGGAGGCCTCAAGCTCCCCAGCCACTGTCTACCCAGGGCCGTTTGGCCTTGCACTTATCTGCCTCTGGGAGCCAGCCACCATGCCTTGGGTTCCGGCCTGAGACACCGCAGCCGGCAGGCGGTACACTCCAGAAGAGAAAGGATGAGGCAGGTATCAGATCAGTGACCGGGAAAGTGACCCAGTGCTTCTCAACCACAGTGCCAGAAGCAGCTGGAACCACAAATGCCATCACATGGTGGGGTACGGCACCCCACAGTGTGTACATCCCATCGACCCTCGCACCAGCAGTCTTGGGGTGGGAAGGCGGTGGTGGGGGGTGGCTAAGGAAGGGTCTGTACCTCCCTCATCTCATCTTCTCCCCAGAACACCCCCCTGGGTAGCATGATGCTCCCATTTTAGAGATCAGAAAACCAAGACCTGCAGAGACGTCACAACGAGCCCCAAGTGTCAAAGCCAAAAATCCAGAATAAGGAAACAAATCATTTTTATGTCCTTTCAAGCGATGTGATTTCAAGAGGTGATCTGGCTTAAAGGATTTGGTTAACCTTAAGATTCAAGTCATGGAGGCACTCAAAGGAAAATACACGAGCCTTGTAGGGTCGTTCAGACGGCTTCAAAACTCCACCATATCTCACTCGCTGTTGTGTGACCTTGAGCAAGTCACTTCACATTTCTGAGGCCCAGTTCTCTCCTCTCTAAGATGGAGGCGATTGTGGTGTCAAGACCACGGGGCCGTTATGAGGACTGAATGGACACTGCAGGGCCTGTGCCTAGCACAGAGCCTGGCATGCCCAAGTTCTGTTGGTGCTGGTTGATCCGAGGTCTCCCATCAGCCAGGCCTCAAATAGTCCATCTGCCTCTCAGACTCTGTGGTCTTTCCACTGAGGGTCTGAGGCAGCCTTTGGCTAACGCTGGCAATCAAATCTCCTCAGAGCCTCCAATGTCCTTCCTCTTCACAACCTTCCCCAAGCCCCCACCCCCTCTCTGCCTCCCTGCTGCCTCACCACACCCGTCACTTCCTCTGGTTCAGCCTGGGGCTGGAAACCTCAGAAATTGAGGCCCTAAGGCCTGGGACAGAGATTCCAGTCATTGCTACCCATTCTACTGGTGAGAAAAACAAGGCCCTATGAGAGAAATGACTTCTGAAGACTCTTGAGGCACAATGGTGGTCCAGACTGGGCCAGAGGAACCTTCCATGAAGCCACGCAGCCCATCACTAGTCCTGGGATTGTGGGCAGCCCAAGAAGCTTCTGGAACCCAAGAAGAAAACCAAGACTTTTCTATTGTCATTTCCATCCTGGAATGCGAACTGTATCCAAAAGACAGTCCTGAGATGGAGGGCGGGGGAGTCATTCTAGGAAGGTTTTTTCTTCTCACAATCCCAAGACTATGGTGGGTGTGGAAGTGGGGAAAAGGGAAGCACTCTGCCTTCCCTGGGAGGGCTCACTGCCTTCCATGCTTCAACCCTCACTTCCTGGACTGACCCTGAGGAATGACCATGATGGGCGGCCCACTCATGGGGCAGACGCCAGCCCCAGTGAGACCCCACCTTGGCACCAGCCTCTCTCTCCTCACACCTCAGCCGTGCTCCCCAAAACTGAAGAAATGTCTGGGTTGGGGATAAGAGGGAAGGCGCCCTTTGCCTGCCCTGCCCTCGTGCACCAACCGAAAGCTCTCTCACTTGGCCATGGAGGGTTCGTTGAGTAGAAAGAGAAGAGGAGAGAAGATCAGACTCTTATTTGAAGAAGCCGACGCCATGTTGCCATGTGGCCAAACCATACCTGTTTCAACTGGTGTCTGTTCCTTCCGGGAGACTCAGGATTCTCTTGAGGTGTCCTTTCGATGGCTTCGGGATAAATTCTAGAAGAAGAAGAGAGAGACATAAATTTTAAAAAGGCAGCAGCTAGGGGGCTTGTGGCTGCTGGGGGCCACCTCAGTTCAGGTGTGTCCCTGTCGCTTAGGTTCCTGCTCTCTCCTTCTCTCTCTGCAGGTGTAGAAGCCAGATGGGGCAGCTGTGGCCAGAAAGACAGAATCAAGCACCCAGCCTCATGGAGGCTTCCAGGAGGTGTCCCCAGAGCCTACAGACTGGCACATATTTTCAGTTTTCCAAAATCAGCCCAGGAGCCTGTACAGTGTGGCGTGATGACATCACGCATGCTAATCACATGTCTTTGCTTCTGGCTAGAACATTACCAACCCGTTGTAGAAACTCCACTCTCCTCAGGCAGGGAAAAAAAAAGAAGAAGAAAAAGAAAAAAAATGCTTTCTGGGTAATGGTGAAAATGCGAAGGAAAATTAATCATGGCTTAATGAATGCAGGCTTTGGGGGCAGACCAACATTTCCCAGATCTGGTAACCATGAAGAGATAGAAAAGAAGAGAGGTCTTCGGGAGTGAAAAAGCAACTCAGCCCCCGAGTGCGGGGGCCAGAAGCCCAGCCTCTCCCCACTTCCTCTCTGTCAGTTTGACGGAGAGCCCCCGGGTCACAGGAGAAGGATCAAATTCGCTGCGTCCAGGCCGCATACCTGCCAGCCCAGGCCGAGGCCAGCCCTGGGGGACCAGCTTGTTCCCATGCACAGCCGAGGAACAAAAGAGCAGAGCTGACAGCACAGATGGGATAGCCGAGTCCCCTGACCCCAAATCTCCCAGACTCCCGCCCTTCAGGACCGGCTGCGCCAAAGAAGCTGCGGTCAAGTTTCACGTTGTCTCAGACGCTGATGTTGACGATCCCATGAGCCAGTGTCCCCGCTTTAGGGATGAGGGCCACGAGCCCTGAGGAGTTAAATAACTTGCCCAAGGTCGTCATGCCCAAATGCGGCAGAGCCGGGACTAGAAGGCAGGTCTGTTGGAGGTCAAACCTGGCATCAGTACCATGTCCATGGGGCTGTGGGGAGAGACACAGGCACAAGAGCAACGAGCACCGGGTCTGCTCCACGGATCCTAGCTCAGTGCACATGGCGCAGACAGCAACTTCTCGGGACTCCCTGCAAACTGATGGGGAACAGGGCTTGGCCCGAAGACGTGACCCCAGTTGGTTTTCTTTGCCTCCAAAGTCCACCCAGGCAGAGTCAACCCAGGAAACGTCACATATCACGGAGCAGACCTAGGCTACAATCAAAGGAATTCATGATCTATACACATACACATACCCATATCCATCCCTAGACAAAGGCACGGATCTATGGCTGGGGATACAGACGTACATGTACATAGCTTTGACTGTAACTACAAAAGTGAGCATTCTTCCTTATCCATCCATTGTAGTTCATAGGACCACTGCAAAATCTCTGTAACATGCCCCTCTAGGCTTTCTTCTGTGCAATCATTTATGTGTGTGTGTGTGTGTGTTTGTGCGTGTGTGTGTGTGTGTGTGTGTGTGTGTGTGCGTGTGTGTGTGTGTGTGTGATAGAGAAAGAAAGAGAGTGTGCCTGCATGGGCCCCCATGGAGATAGTGGGATTCACACACACTTTCCACAGTTGGGATCTTACCACACACATTCTGCATCCCCAGCTAGCAGTTGCCATGAGGTCTACCCATGGATCCGAGAATATGGAGACCTTCTGGAGTCTTCTGCCCTCCTTCTAGGTGTGGACCATCATTTATTCAGCTCTCAGCTCTCCCACCTTACATACACGGGATACTTCCATTCCCAGCTGCTACAATCTTGTTGCTCCCATCCCCTTCCCACTTATATCACCACATGGGAACGTTCGAGCAAGTCCACAGCCTGGACGCCTGGAAGTGTGTCCACATTTGAATAGCTTCCGACAAACCACTTTCCCCAAACAGCAGATCGATTCCCCCCAGAGAGCAGGACAGAAGGAGTCCCCTTTTCTTGGATGTAAATTTACACCCTGGGCTCTTCTGCCTGCCGAGTTGTCTTTCTGGTCACCTTCTGGTAGCCTGGAAAGCCAAGTCCCCTGGACAAAGGGAGATGTTTATCTCTTGGCTCCCGCAAGACGGCCACCGCTCCACTGCCTGGGGACATGTCTGAAGAACTCGGGCCCACCTGAGCCGGGAACTACATTTATGGGCTCAGAACTGATAATGAGCTTTTATGAGCTCTGGGGACCATGAGGAACACGTATTAATGTCAAGCGTGCCCATCAGCCACGCAGCCTGGGTGAATGTCACACATTAACGAAATTAGAGGCTGCAGCCACGTCGGGCGGGAGCTGCGGGCGGCGTGTCAGGCGGTGTGGGCAGAGCCTGTTAATAATAAAATTACTTTCCAGGCTTTGCACTCCTGAGCCTGAAGCCGTCTTCCGTCTTCGATGGAATTCTGCCTTGCTGCAGCCTGAGAGGAGATTAGTTTATTACTGGTGCCAGGAAAGGCAAAATCCAGCACTAATCCTAATTCCCATTTAAGCAAATCTGCATTATGTGAGGGAAACCAGCTGGGCTCAGAATTTCTTCCCCCCCCCCCCCCCGCCCACCCCCCCACTTCTCCCAAGATCATCTCATTCCGGCCCTTTCTTCTCCGGGGAGTCGGGTGGAGGGGGGTGTCACCACAGATGTCAGAGCGGGAGCCCTCCTGGGAGCAGGAAGAGAATCCCAGGGTTTAGGACCAAGAGGGGGAAAGGGCTGGGTAACGAGAGGGGGCTTTGGAAGATGGTGCACTGGGAGCCGGTGCTCACCACTGACCCAGTTGTCTCTGGCTGCCGGGAGGAAAAGCCACCACCTTCTCGGCCAAAGGCTCATTCTTGCCTTGAACAAAGACGCCTTGAGAGCTTCTGACGGGCTCTGTCACTGTGAGCACGTGATCTCCCTGCTTCAGGCCTCCAGTCCTCATCTGGGAAACCTCAAACAACAGCAGATAGCTCATGTGATGTTGTGAGAATCACATGAAAGATGGACAGACGGACAGGACGCCAGAGAGCCCAGCACACACTGCCCCAGTTTCTTGAATTAAGACTCCCAGGCTCATAACAGCACCATTATTCGAGGGCCTCGCTTAGTGAATGATGACGCAACACTACGTGTAGGGACACATCCTGGTTCTGGAGACCTTAAAATAGGAAAAAAATCAAAGAAAGGGTGCCTTAAAATCCATGAAGCAGAGGAAGCGCTCAATCAAGGGCAAGGAACGTGACGACTAGGAGCCAAGTTCTCCTGTTGTCTGAGGTCTAGCTCAAGCGTTGATCTTCTTCCTTCGGAACGAAGCCACGCTGCTCTGTGTGTGGGAAACCAGCCCTCAGTTTGTGAGAAAAGTCCTGAGAAGGAACCTCAGTGTCCTGGATGAGACCCAGCCAAGACGCTGATGTTTCCCGCTCTAGTTTTAAACCAATGTACCCAGGGGTGTGCGTGCCGTGAGGACACAGTCTCCCGAGTCTTCCCAAACACAGTACTCAGATCACAGACTCCTCTCTGGTTTCCCAGCCCCTGTCTCTCCACCATCTCACATGTCCAAAGTCACCCGTGACCTTCCTTCTCCATGGCCCCTGCCTCTCCCTGCCAGGACTGAGCCCTAGTGTTGTCCATCAGATTGCTGCAAAAGGGCTCCTAGCTGGTCTGCTAGGCTGTGGCCTTGTTCCCTCCAAACTGCCCCCTGGTTTGCTGTCAGACGGAGCCCAGAGATATGTCTCTCTCTTGCGTCAGTGGGTCCCCTGGCTTCCCTTTGCCTACATATGGGCCTTTGATCATCATATGGGCCTTCAGGTCCTCACAATATGCGCAGACCCCACAGTCACACTGAACTCACTGGGACCAACATGCCCCCGCACCCACGATGACATGCTTGGCCCAACCTCACTCCTGCTCACTCTGCCCGACAGTCCCTTCTTCCTTTCTTAACCTTGAACTCTACCTCTTCTCCCGCTCTCCAAAACGCCTGGCAAACTCCTACTCATCCTTCAAAATCTTTCTTCAACATTTCCTCTTGTCTGCACAAGACCTGCACAGGCATGATTGGGCTCTGGGCTCCACTAACAATTTGTCTGTCTAAGTGGTCAAGTCATCACAGTGTCGCATGTGTTTTGTTTTGTATGGTTTTTCTCCTCTACCAGACTCTGAGCTCCTCGAGGACAGAGATGGTCTCTTACTTCCTCTGTGGTCTCAGCTCCTGACTCAGCAAATAAAGATGGATGGAGGGAAGGGTGCTAGGAGAGATGGATGGATGGATGGACACATGCATGGAGGGATGGATGACAGCAGGGCAGATGAAGGCAGGGATGGATAAACAGCCGGGTTGAAGGGGAACCGATCTACAAAAGGATGGGTGAAATTAACAACAGCAAGACAGAACTAAGTTAATGGGAGGAGAGAGGGAATAAATGACTCAACCACTTGTCTAATTTTCTCTGGACCCCGGGGGGCTGAGCCTCTTGCAGCTACGGGTGATCCCTTGCTTTCTCCCTCTAGAGTTTATGGGTCTATGCAGAGACCACACAATGAACATCGGCAGCCCCCAGCTCTACCTCATCTCTCCTCACTGCCCTAGCTGTGGACCCACAAGATGAAGCCTCAGGAAGGAAGGGTCAGAGTTACTTACATCTTGCCTTGGTCTTGATCCAGGTGGTGAAGACCAGGTAGTGAAGATCAAAGTTTCCCTGTGTCTGAGTCCAGCCCCAGGCTGTGGGGCAGGGGGTTGGCCAGCCATGCGACAGGTCTGCAACAGGCCAACTGCTTGGTCCAGAGCAGATGGATGGCTGATGATGGGGGTTTCAAGCTCCCTTGCAAAGATGCCATTTGGGAGACCCCAAAATGGCAGAAGGGCCAGGCCACATGGACAGCAGGGCATCCTTTGAATGGTTCCCTGAGAGAGAGCTTCTAGGAGAACAGATATGCCTCTAGAGCCTGCTGTCTGCCAGGCAGTGGGTAGGGAGCCCTCAGCACCCAACAGTGGGCCACAGACCAGGACTCATGGTCCACAGGCCTGGGTTTCCATCTCAGCTCTGCCACTCACCCCCTGTGTGACCTTGGCGAAGTTCCTTACCCCTGTAAACCTCAGGTGATTCACCTGCAGTGTGTGGGCAATCAGAGCCCCACCCCACTGGCCTGAGCTGGGGGTCAGAGGCACTAATGGGCCACAAGGGATTCCCACGGGGACCGACCCTACCAGGTGCTCAACCAATAGAGGATGTGGGAATTACATAAACAGAAGCTAGTGCTGCTACTTTCCATAGAAGGGACAGTGGCTATGATCAGCGGTTCCAAGTTCTACGCTCCAGACCTGTCCCTCTCTCCCTTGGGGGCCCGCACCAAGAGGTGGAGACCACACTTCATACATACACCCTGACACTTGGCTCACGGCAGCCTGACTTGCTCCTGTTTTATACATCACGTTCCCACGTGATGTTGAAGACCACTGATTCAGAGCTGATGTCCTAGAAATCCAAGTCAGTAGGAGTCTAGGGGAAGTGAAAGGGAGGTCTTCCTGGAAGAGGCAGCAGTGACAGAAGGGAGGGAGGGAGGAAGGTGATCAGATCAGGAGCAAGATGAGGAGTCTTTTTCTAATTAGCTCCTGCCCTCAGTGCTTCCCTCCTGTGCTGTATACTCCCCTTGCTTTACCTCGCTCCGGGGGGAACAGGCATCCTTCCGAGCCCCGTGACCACAAAGACTCTTGATCACATGCCCCAAGAAGGGACAGCATCGTCAGCAGGAGCCTGGAGGCCAGTGCAGCCTTGGTCCTTCTCCCCACAGCGATGCCAGCCTGGGCCACTGCCAGCCAGATGCATCGCTTGTTGACAGATAAAAGTGATGTACTTTCTGGCTCCAAAGCTAAGCCAAGGCTTTGTTTTGCTGTACTGGAAATTGACAATGCAGGGGGGTGATGTGGGGGTGGGCCAGAGGAAGAGGAGCCAAGACAGGCTGGGGGATGAGTTCCTGCTGGGTTCTGTGACTCAACAACAGTCATCACCCCACCCCCATCTAGCACCGCTGCCCAAAGCCCTTTCCCATCGCCTTGGTCTCTAGGTCTCTACCTCCTCTCCACCTGCCCTTGACTCTGCTACAGGAGGGAGAGCTTCTCTGCAGCTGCCTGCCCAACCTGCCCTTGTCATTCAGTCCCATCCAGCTTAGTTTCCATAATGAGTCCCAAAATGGGCCTGCTAAGTGTGCCCCAGGGTCACAAGTGGGGCTGACGTGGGAGCCCTGACATCCTCAGAAAGACTGGGATTTTGTTGTTGTTGTTTTTCACTTGGGGAGTAGAGGGCCACTCCCTGCTCGGAACTGGGCACAGCGCAGAAGGTGCCGGTACTGCTAGCAAGGGCTCTGGAGGGTCCACCCAGCTGGAAAGGACTCTGAGTCAGTCTGAGCCCATTAGCTCTGGGTAGCATGGGGATGGTGATAGGGCCAGGGAAGAGGGCATATACAACCCTGTAAGTTAACACGTGAAGCTTATTCTCCATGCAGCCATCACTAGGAATCATCATCTCTCCTGTCCCCACGTTCCCATGACGTCTGGGGGTTCCCGAAGGCGGGCGAGCCTGGGTCTCTCGTGCCCTCCCCGGTAGCACCTGTGAGATCTGGACTCCTCCACGATGCCCACCTGAGCATGAAGAACATGTGGCCTCTGGGAGCCTGAGACCCCTTGCCCCAGTGGGCCTAGCCCTGCACGTGCTCCTCTTTGCCCTGTCTGCAAGCGTTTTCTCATCACCGGAAGGAGGCAAGGACAAAGGCTGTCCATCCCCTGGAGCTCTCTTTCCTTTTGATCTTTGTCCTTCCTCTTACACTCTTCCCATTTCTCAGAGGAGGAAAGGGAGCCTGAGGCCCCACAGCTTTACATAAGTAAACATGGGCGCACTGCTCATGGAAAAAGGAAAACAGAGAAGCCTAAGTCATTCTAGCAACCATGTCTGCCCAGAAAGGCCCACTCATTCTCCGGACGGGTCCCCAGCACCCCTGCCAGGAGAGTGCCCAGCATTCCAGACCTGGGTGTTTGGCACCATAGGGACCTGGAGGAACCTGATGGTTTAAGGGACCCCTCTCTCTCTCTCTCTCTGAGGGGGGAGCCTGGCCCTCCATCCCCCCCACCCCACCCGGCTCCACTGCACCATCCACATGAAGAAAAAAGGAAAGATGTGAACTCTCTAATTCGTCCACCAAGTGGCCAGTGTCCTCCTCTTTCTTAGCAAAGGAAGGAGCTGATGCTCAGAGAGGTCCAGCTGCTTTTCAACAGTCACAGAGCAGAACTGAGCCAAGAGAGTTTGAGAGTCCATGATCTGGTCTGTGTGCAAAGGCCCCCGACCCCCTTTGCTGAATCCAGCCTGCCCTGGGCTGTCCCCATCACATCTGTCCTCTAGAGGGTACATGTGGGAGGTCCTCAAGCCATTGTCTACTTGAGCAAAGATAGCTGGGCTTTCAAAGATTTCAACAACAGCCCAGTGCTTCTAGCCCAGGGCTCAAGAACAGGCAAGACTGTCTTAGAGCTGAAGTGGCCTTTGTGTCTCCACGTGTTCCAGACCTTGAACTCAATGTGGACCCACTGTACGGTCTTATGCACCCAGGAACACCTGTCCGGGGATGTTCTGCCTCGGAGAGGAGCAGTTTTCAAAAGCCACGGGACATAGAGATGTTTCCAAACTGGCCACCGTGCTGCTAGCAAGGAAGCCAGCAGCTGAGAACTTGTAATCCGAGCCCAGGGAAGGGGCCCGCCCCATAACCCACAGCAGCTTTCCTCTGAAACCTGGGGCTGGGGGTGGGGGGGCTTGTCATTCAGACTTTATGGCCCTCCAGGCTTTCTTGCGGTGGGATTGGAGGGAAAAGGGCACCCCAGGTCTCTGCAATTCTTCCCAGCTCAAGTCCATGTAAATATATTCTAATGCCGAGAAGGGTCTGCGGGAGGTAAGACCGCAGAGCCATTAGCATTTTGATGGCTTTTCCCAACACGTGGAAGAGCAGTTTAAAATTCATAGTGTGGAGATTAATCCCAGGCACGCCTCTCCCTCCCCAGCTTGAGGTGGCCAAGAACTTCTTACCCCTTGAAGACCTTGATTAGGAAAGCAAGCTAGGAACTCAGTCATGGGAGTCCTATGGAGAAGAGCCAAGATGGCTTTCTGGACTGCCTGTGGAAGACCTTCTAAGACAGAATCGGGGATTAGGGCGGAGGAAATGCTGTGACACTGCTTGGGCACTGGATTCTTCCAGGAGGACCCAGCCGAGCCCAGGAGAGGGGCCCTGCTTGTTCCGAAAGGCACACTTGTCCCCCCATCAGTGACACAGGCCAGGCCTCTTACCATCCACGTTCACTCATTCAGCAAAGCTTCCCCAAAGAATCACCATGCCCCACACAGCGGGTGCTTAGAGGGGAAGGAGCCAGAAGACAGTAAACTCAGCAAATCCCTGACCTCAAGAAATTCAGTCTAAATGGAGAGAGAGAGAGAAAGAGAGAGAGAGATGGAGATGAATCCAAGAAAATGTGGTGGGGGGGGGGGGCAAGAGCAGCTATCCTGGGACCCCGAGGTGGAGGGGGCCTCCACCAGCTGTGTCTGAGCAGGTCACACCCTTTGGGGGCATTCCTGTCCTTCCTCAGAACTTTCCTTTGAAAGCAGATGTGATGTTGCAGTAGATACCAAAGGCAAGATGCGCAAAGATACCGATATTGTTAATGCGGATGATGCAAAAGTGGGAAGCCAGGCGGGAGAGGCCCGTCTTTCCAACATCATCATGGAGTTTTGTTTAGCGAGCCCACCTACGGATTGCTTAATTATCCACAGTAGAGGATTCTAGAAGAATCTAACTTTGACTCATGTCAAGTTACTTGTGAACTTGGAGTATATATTTGGGGACGGGGGTGTCTGGTAGAAAAACTAGCCCCGAAGTTTACGATTTTATTGTCCCAAAGGGCATTCGACTGTTTTCTATCGGACCCAGCCCCTATTGCTCTGATGCTTACATAACTGCTAACCGCCGTGTGTCTAATTCTCCTGAGACCCGGCTTCACCATCTCACCGGCTCCCCTGCTCGTGAATTAAATCAATCTTTGAGCCATGTTTATTACAGATTTGGGTGAGATCTTAGAGGATTTCTAGCTTTTAGAAAATTATACTTTGTCAGCACATGCCCGATTACACACACACACACACACACACACACACACACACACTGCACGGAGTAAAAACTAGAAAGAAATAGAGCAAAACATTACCCATGGATCTCTTTTGGTAGCTGGCATAGGTATGTGAGTGAGTTTCGTAATCAGAAAAAAAAGTGATGAACTCCATTTTTTTAAAATGGAGACACACACACACTCATCAGAGATTATCCAATCAATAGCTCATGTAAATTGCTTGCCTAGCCCGTCTGTGGGGCATGGCTCTAAGCACTTCATGCGAGATTATCTCACTAAGGCCTCCCCACTACCCTAGGAGAAAGGGATTATTAGTACCCCATTCTACAGATAAGGAGATGGCAACCCAGGAAGTTATTAGCCTAAACTCCCAGGTGTGGGCCGTCAGAGCTGGATCTACACCCTGGGCAGCCTGGCCCCAGGGCTGCTCCTGTTTAACCACCCTGCCAGACTTCTGCCTCCCAAGTGGAAAAGGAAGAAATAAACACATCTGCTGGGCGGCCAGGGTTGGGCCTGGAGAAGACCGTGTTCCCACCCACTCCCGGAGCTCACAGTGCGCTGGGAAGCCAGGCGCAGGCCTCGCCAGCCTTGAATTGAATTCACATGTGTCTCCCCGGCTGGGAACTGGTCTTGTCCAGGCTTGGGCGTCCCATCATCCTGGGAGGGGGCGCCATGGGCCCTGGGCAAATGAAAGCCAACCTCTCTCTACTTGCTCGGATAGCATCGCTCCTAGCGAAACCAGTTTCTGCCCTTGAAGAGCCAGCTGCTAATGAAAAGGTCCCTCCACTCCAATCTTTGCCCACACAGGTCCTACAGAACAGCTTCATTACCTAGATCAGAGAGCGAAGGGCAGCCAGGCTTCAGCAAAGAGGGGTGTTGAACAGGACCTCCAGGAGCCCGAGAGACCACATACTCTGCGTCAAAGTCATCGCATGACCCTGGCAAATCACCAATCCTCCTCCCTGGGCCATGTCTTCTTGCCTTCCAAACAGGCAGCGGTGTGGGGGACCCATCGTGCCCGGATACCAGGGATGTTTGGCCAGCATCCATCTTACTCTCGCTGCCATGGTGTTTTACATTCGGGAGGCGTGAAGCCGACACCAGGAACCCCTGCCTATTGATTCTCACTAAAGCTCTCCACGTGGCAGGTCACTATGGGCTAAGTCTGTGCGGAAATTAGGTTTGGAGGGAGGAAGACCATGTGATCTCTGAAGACCGAACTGGGTGTTGAGGGGGGCGTGCTGCAAAAGGGGGGATGTAGGGAGTGAGTGGGGAAAGATGCTTCATTTAAACAGGACCCTTGAGAACCCCTACAGATCACAGCATCTGTGGATTCGTGCGGGTCACTCTTTCTTTATTTGAGCCAAACACATTTCCCTAGGTTTCCAAACACCTGCCAACTCAGGCAGGATTATTTGAGTAAACACTTTGTTTCAAAGGCTTCCAAATAAAAAGCCCCATTTTCCTTGATTTAGCAATAAATACCCTTCCAGCCTTTATGTATGGCTTGTGAAGAAGGGAGGGGACAGAATAATTCAGAAATGTCAGCTGCTTAGTCAGTGTCAATATTGAAAGATGCATCTCTAGGTGATTAATTAAGACGGATGGACAAAAGAAACACAGGTGAGCTCTCTTATAAAGACAGAAAATGATCCCGCTAATGAAAATAACGTAGCAGATGCTCCGGCTTCTGATTCCCGCATGCGTTACTGCCCCTTTCGGGGTCCCAGTGTCATTATCTACCACCTAATGGCCTGTGATTGTAAAATGGGGATCCCCAGTGCCTCAGAAGCTGTCAAAGTGGTGGGAGGAGATGGGGAGGGCTGAGCAGCCCCCCACGGCCACTCCGATAGGGGAGCTCCATCTTGAAATGATTTCTCAGAGGCTCTCTCTCGAACTTTCTTTGAGTTCTGTGGCTACAAGGAAGTTGAATGCCGCCAAACTAACTCATCCCAGGTCCTTCTCACTTGAGTATCTGTAAGGTTCAAGATGGTATCTTGGTCGGGAAACCCCAGGGCATTCCAGAAGGCTCATGGCAAACCATGGACAACATCGCTTGGGGATGGCATGCCTCCAATTCCGGAACAGGGGACTCCCCATGTCAGGTAACAAGCCCCCATCCCAAGCCAAAGGGTCTGCCAAGAGAGATCCTAAATCCACAATAAGGGAGCTGGCACAAATGGGGGCGTGGCACGATCCCAGGTGCTCCACCCCTCCATCCTCACAGCAACCTCAAGCAATAAGTGTGGATCTTCTCTCCCTTGTTCAGACAGAGAGGCTGCGCATCAGAGAAGTTGGATAACCTTCCTGAGGCCACAAGCTCCTGAGGCAGGATTTAACCACAGCTCACTGACTCTTAATCACTGTTGCAAGTATCCTGCTCCAGATAAGCCACGGAATACCATACTGACCGCAGACTTGGGGTCCCACTGGTCCCTTGCTTCCATTTTCGAATGGGCCACTGAGGCCCAGAGAGGGTAAGGGACTTGCCCAAGGTACGAAGAGTGAGTGTGTAGCAGCGCAGGACTAAAACTCAGACTCTGTCCTGAAATCTCATCTTCCTATCTCACCTTGCCACCAGGAGGCCACTCAGGACAGCATGGTGTGGTGATCAAAGCTTAGTTCAAGTGCAGACCGCTGGCCGGTTGAAGACCCAGCTCTACCACTGACACACCCTATGACACTTGCCTCATCGTACCCCAGTTTCACTACCCCTACAATGGGAATGACATTCGCGCTTGACCTGTAGGCCTGCTGCAGGGACTCCGGGGGACAGTGTATGCCATGTGAGGTGTCCTCAATGAATTCTAGCTCTCTTTATCCATGGAGGCTGGGGCAAAGTGACAGGGGGCCACAGAATGGAATGGATCCTTCTGGTGAGTTGAGCTCAGGAAACGTAGGGTCTCTACCCTGATTCCACCACCCCTCCCCCATCAGCAGGGCCAAACTGACCATTGCCCCTCCCTCTCGCCCCCCCCCCATTTCCCCAGTCACCTCTGCCAGGGACATCTGGAAGAAGTAAAAGGAATGGACTCCAAGTGAGATGCCACGACACTCTGTCTCCCTTAAGTCAAGAGGGAATCATCCTCTTGAACTTTCTATTTTCTCCTGACCTTGTGTTAATTCCCAGCTCAAAATAAAATGATTGTCTCTTCAATACCAGGAAAAGGCTATGGAGTAATTTCAGGTCAGCACACAGGCTGTCAAATAAGACTGAATCCACTCAATGGCTCAGTGGGGGAATTTAAGATGCAGAAGGGGCCTTAACTCAGAGCATCTGAGATAACGCAGAAGAAAGTGATCTAAGCGTGAACTGGTAGCTTTCTTGCCTCTGCTGGGAAGCAGGAAATTAAAGAAGGCCCAGAGATGTTGAGTGACTTGGCCCATGTCACACAGCCATGGAACCGGTTGGTAAAAGAGGCAGAGCTAGAACCAGGTCTTCTGCCCTCAGGGTTCTGCTGGTGCGAGGGAGGGGCACGGAGGAGGTGGGGGAGTCTGGGTGAGAAGGAGTGGACACAGTTGAGGAAGCGTCTGAGGCAGAAAGAAAAACAGCCGGATCATCTGAAGTCCCACCTGGCCTTTACCTGGGTGTGAAAAGATGAGTGTGAACGAGTGTGAGGGTGGATGAGTGAGCAAGAAGGATGGGGGGCGGGGTGAGCACGAGGAAATCAGCCGGCCGGAGAGGGAGAACAAGAGGGAAAACATTTGGGCCATTTTCAAATTCCCACAGTTGAATAAATCAAAACAGATTGCTCGGAGACAAAGAGGCCGTTTCAAACCACATCCTTTACCCCAGAGTCAACCCCCAATGGCCCACTGGGTGCTTTCTCGTGGCCTGGAATGACAGCCCCAATAAGTCGGACAACCACAGCCAGGACTGCAGAGCTCCGGGGATGAGCCAGGTATGGTCAACCCCCCACTTTCCAGGTAGGGCTCCTGAAGCCAGGTCCACACACCTCCCTGCCCCGGGGATCTCTGGGAGGCGGCAGAGACCCCACTGGGAGATGCTCTGGGAAACTCTGCATCCCAGAGGGCCACGCCCCGCCACCGCTAGATGGCCGGGCTGCCCTGGCAGCTGCCAGGGGACAAAGAAGGAAGGAGCAGGGACTGACGACAGCGTGTCCCGGATGCCAGCCGCCCCACGAGGCGAAATACGTGCTAGCCTGTCCCAGAGTGCCCGGCGCCAGACCTGCAGCATTTACTGTGGTCCTCAGCGCGCCTGCGCACCTGGCCCTGCCCCGCCAGAGAAAAGCACCTGCCCTTCCAAGTGAGGGGGACACCGGCGCCCAGGGTGGGCCGGGGAGGAGGGCACTGCCAGAGCCCCAGAGAACGGGTTTCCCATCTCCCAACGCACCATTACAAAGGGAACGCTGTGGCCCCACATCGAATCTACCACATCTCCCCTCCCCGCAGCGGGAAGGGGGCAGCACCAGGCCTGGGGCAGGGGTGGGGGCTGGGGAGAAGATGCAGCTCTGCAGGCCTTCAGAGCCACCAGGCCCGTGGTGCACTGGCGAACCATGTTCGTGTCGTAACCCCAAAACAGTCCTTGGATGTCGGTATTAATCTTCCCACTTTACCAATGTAGGTAAACTGAGGCTCAGAGAGACGAAATAACAACAAATGTCACCATGATGATAAATTTAGATACAGAATCGCACCACGACATGACCAGGACACTTTCAGCTCTTTCTAACTCACGCTCCCTCACAAAGCTCTTCCCTCTGATGGAGGCTGGGAGCCTCAGAGGGCAGCATTTTCTCATGGGTTCCGACTAGAAATCCCAACAAAGACCCTGTTGGCCTGAGGCCACTCTTGCTACGTGGGGGCCGGGCTCTCACAGCGTCCCATTTATCAAGGAAAGCGGGGATCTGGAGTTGTAAACTACGTGTCTCAGTATTTCAATGGGTTAGAATCTGCTTTATGTCTTCCGTTGAGTTAATAGGATTTTTAAAATTGAAATAGAACATTTACACAACAAAGTATAGAGATCTGAAGTGAATGACTATTCACAAACTGAACGTACCTATGAAAGCACCAACCAGAATAAGAGCACAAACAGACCAGCCCCCGGAACCCCTCAAGCTGCTTCCAAGCACTCCCCAACCTCTGCCCAGAGGTTATCATTATTGTGACTTCTAACACCACTGCATCATTTGGCTGACCTTGAACTTCATATAAATAGAACTGCACTGTGTAGACTCTTCCACATCTGGTGTCTTTTTTTCTATACTGGGATTCTGAGACTCTTCCAAGTCATGGTCAGCCGCAAGAGCTTATTCTCTGCTGCGTAGCATCCCAGCCCGGGACTACAGCCATTCCACTTTCCGTAGACATTTGCATCATTTCCGGGTATCACCTGTCTTGGACAGTGAAGTTAGGAACATTCTTATACATGCCCTTTGGGGAAAGGCATGAATACATGGGCCTTCCTGTTGCATATATACGTAAGGGTGGAATGGTTGGGTCATAAGGACCCAATATGTCAATGTTGGGTAAATTTCATGCAGCTTAGATGTGGCTTACAGGCCATTGTTTTGCACCTTTGGTCTGTGTGCTTTGTTCCTCTTAGCCACTGGCCAGACCATCTTCCTTGAGAGCATGCTGTCCTGTCACAAATTAATGTTAATAGTAGGGGGAAAATTCTACTTCTCCCCTATACTGATGAGTGAAATGAGCCTGTCCTTCACTGAGTGCTCCTCCATCGAGATGAAATTACATTAAAGTCACGAGCAGCCTCTTCATGTACATGAAATCTAGCTCAATGGTGAACCATTGCCTTAGGTCATACAGCAATCAACCCCGTGACAGCAAAGCACCTAGGTTCCCCAATTCCTAAAGGCTCTATCCAGCACCCCAGGGCTCCCCAGATCTCCCCTGCGCGCTAGCTCTCCACTCTCCTCCCATCACAACAAGCATCCAGCCCAACCCTTCTGCTAGACTCAAGCAGGTCCTACCAATCAACCAGAACTGACATTTGGGATAAAAATCATTCGTCATCAGGGACCATAACACGCCACTCCTGCTATTCAGTATCGGCCCAGGAAACCCTTGCTACTCTAAGTGGCTCAGCCTTCTTACACTTAGGATGATTATAGAAAAAGAGGACCAAACCCAAGCCTGGCCTCATTCTTTGGTTTATTTGAATATGATCCCCCCGACACCCACACTGCTCAGGTAGCTGTGAAAATAATTTGTCTCTGCACTGAGGTGTTTTTGCTTGGTTGGTTTTGGGTTCTGCCCCCTGGGTTTTATAGGTGGCAAACAAGCCCAGAGAGGGCCGGCGCCTTGCCCAAGATCACACAGTGAGACTGCATCAACGCTAGAATTTGCACCACCTCCCCATTTCTAATCTGAGGTTCTACTGCAGTGGGCCTTTCATAACCAATGAGGAACCACCAGAAAAAGCAGACACAGGATGGTAACTTCTTTCAGCTCCAACCAATCACATCTGTTTCCCTTCTTCCCTGCTAAGCAGTAAACAGTGGGGACACCGCCCAGGCGGGCTGTGGGCAGAGACCTCAGCACACAGACAAGGGCCCCAGCCAAGAGCAGGCCGGGCAAGTTCTCTTGCTGATCCCTGGGCTGTAAGAAAGAGACTTTCCCCAATGCAGCAGAGAGTGGTGATCTGAGAGCAGAGAACTGCCCTTTTCTGAAGCGATAATGTACACAAGCCCAGGGCGGGGCGGCCACGTGGCCGTGTTTCCAGCCACCCAGGAGGCCCCCAGCTGTCTGACTGCGATCCGTCTTTATTAACATTTGCACAGAAACTCACAGGGCCTCTCGCTGCACATGAAAATCAAGCAACCTCATGTTCCCCCCTCCACCAGGCCACAGGGCTCCTTCTTGCTCCTCGCCCTTCCCTCAGGCTACAACGCAAAAAAAAACAGGGGGTGGGGGATGGGGGGAGGTTCAAAAATACCAAAAGTTCCTTAACATCCGCAAATCCGCCTTCTGAGGCCATTTTCAGGAACGTGTGTCTGAAACTGCGTCCAGCAGTACTTCCTCCCTTGGGAACTGCTTTGTCTTCACCTCCAGTCTTTCTCTTTTATGGAACTTTGGGCCTTCAGGGGGCGGGAGGGGGCAGAGGCAGGCCCCCTGAACCCCCAGCCACCATCCACGTCCACCACCCCAGGCAGGCCTCCAGAAATGGCTGAAGGGCGGGGACACTTGCCAGCTCCGGCACACACCTCTCTTAGAGGTCTAGTTCGCGGCTCCCCAAACTCCTGAGGTCTGGCTGCTGGCGGTGGGCCTGGCCCTGGGCAGCCTCTCCTGTACTCCGCTCAGCACTGCGTGTCCACTCCCTTCCTTCAGCCGTCCACCCGCCTCACCGCTGGGGGCCAGGTTCCATGGAAGGGAAAGGAAGAAACCAGAAAGTGGCAGGGCCAGAAGCCACCCAGGAGGGCTGCCCCCCAGGCCCCCAGCTCTGACCACCGCTCCACGCGGCTCTCTTCCCGCTACCCACCGAACTGGCTGGGACAGGCCTTGGCCCAATCCTCTTTCTTCTCATCCCAAAGGTATAGTCAGTCATTCAGCCCTTGGTGAGGCCATAAGGCACAGGTCCTACAGAACACACAAAAGTACACACACGTATGCACATACGTGTTACATGTGTGTGCATGCATATGCACACACATAAGGGGTCCTGAATTCTCTGGGTCAGGCGAGGGGAGGGGAAGAGCCCTTCTGTTCACAGCTTCCTGTTAACCGACAAGAGGGACAAGAAGACAGACGTAAGCTAAGAAGATGGCCTGCCCCTCCACACAAGGAGCGCTCTAAGAGCAATGTCTTCTAAGGATGGTCCATGGACCAAGGTCTAGGTCAGTGCCTGGGAATTAGGCAGCCTCAGGAGGGTCAGGGCCTTGGAGAGGGTTGGCAGGAAAGGAGGCGAGCTGGCTCTGGGAGAGGCTGTCTCCTCCTCCGCTCTCTGGTGGTGGGGCGACCACACCTGAGTCACCCACACGAGGGGCAGGGGGTCCTCCATGTGTGACCAAGAGTTAGGAGAAACCGAGTATCCCCAGAAGGAGGGACAGAGGGGGCCTGAGCCTGGGGAGGAGCTTGGGAGGGCCCAGCCCAGGCCAGAGAAGTCCTCGTGGTGGCTACAGATCGGGACGTTAAAAAGACCTAGATGAGACTGAGTTGTGCAGTCCTGCCTGGGTGGCTGGCTACCCTCAACCTCCAATCTTCAGGAAAAGTCTAGTGGACACACAAGAAAGGAAAGAAGGAAGGAATGCACGCCTACCCCAAGCTGCACTGGGAGCCCTTTCACATTCCACAGACCTCAGAGCAACACTCCCCTTGGGATGGGAAGGGCCAGCCTTGTGGGATGGTTCAGACAAATCCTCCCATTCCTCGTAGCCCCCTCCACCGACTGGGCCATCTCTGGAATTCCATAACCTCATCATCTTGGGCTTCCCTTCCCACGAAATGGGGATTAAAAATCTCCCCCCAGTGGGATGGGCTGGGCATCGTATGGGATCACGTCTATGCGTCTGGTGTGTAACCCAGAAAAATTCTGCTGTGCTCCCAGAGGGAAAAGGGCAGGGAAGAGGGCCCAGGTGGCAGGTCGCCCCACACCCAGCTCCAGATGAGACACTTGATTGGGCCTGTGTCCTGGCCTTTTTTCAGATGAGAACACAAGACGCTCAGTTAGGACAAAAAACTAGCCAACCATCACGCAGTGGCTGAGAGCCAGAATTTGAACTCAGCTCCAGGGGACCCAGGAGCCAGAATTCCCACTCACTCACTCACAGACAGCCCCATTCAAAGGTCACGTGGATGCCACGGCTGCCCTTGGAACTCTTCCTTCCGAGAAGAGTGGTTAATTTTAATCCCGTACATTTCGATCCAGCAGACGTGCGTGAACTCAGGCACACACTTTAAATATGTTATTAGCATTGTTATTGTTTGGCCAAAAATATTCTATCGGTGCTGTCTTTCTCTCTCTGCACACCCATGCACCTCTCAGACAGGTTTGAGCAGAACTTTGTGAGCCGTGCGGCTACTTAGAAACAAAAATTGCCCATTATTTAAATTCAATTACATAGTAACCGCTTTTTAAAAAGAATATTTTTATTTGAGCTCATTGTGTAGCCAAGCATCAGACACTTTCTTTCTTCAAACTACTCTGAGAAGGAAAAATTATCAAATGAAAGGAAGGAAATGTTATGCATATCATCCCAGCTACTGAAAATAATGCTGATGGATTTTCCTCTTGCGCTCTTAATTTATTTAAACAACACCCCACTTCCATCAACAACCACGCCTCAGCTTCCTGAGTGCTTTTCTCCAGGGGATTCGAGGCTTTTTGGTCATATTCCCCGCTGGAGACTCAGAGGAGACTGTCGAGTCGGAGGAAGAAGACCCAGGAAAAAGCACCACTCACCCCCCCCCCCCCATCCCCAGTATGTGGCTGGAGATGTCAGAAGTCCACCACGGTGGGACAGAGAGCTGGTTTGAGCAAAAGTTAGGACTAGACCCCAGGCTCTGATTCTGGACTTTCAGTCCAGTGCTCTCGCGGTCTCTTCAGCGGGGGGACAGAGGAGATAATGATGTTTCACCGGGGTGGTGGGGGCAGTTTGGGCTTCAGTCCAGCGCTCCTGGTGCCCCCACCCTGCATCCCACTTCCATGGCAATACCACATTCCAAGGTCTCCTGAGATGCATTAGGCTCAGCATCAACCTCCAGGGTCCCCATCTGGTCTCTGGGTCACGCACGAGGGGGATAGCGGCCTGGGCAGCTCCCACCTGTCGCCCCAGCTCCAGCCCCTCTGCTGGGGGACCTCTAGCTCATCCAGCCTCTCCAAGAGCAAGCAAGCAGGCAATGGCTTCAGAGATCGCTCTGTTTGCCTTGGCTCCTCAGCCCCTTTTGCCCAGCAAGAAGCCGCTGGAAAAGAAAATAAAACAACAACAAAAAGCCCTTTGATCTGCCATCCAACCCTCGGGGAAGGTGGAAATCACCCTATGTCATGACCTGCTGGCCTCCCGCCCACAGAGCCCATCCGCAGGGCCCAGGGCTCTCCCACAGATCCCAGCCTGGGCTCCCGGACCCCTTGAGATGAAAGCATCATGGTGACATCTGTGCAGACCCAGTGGGGGAGGGACAGGAAGAGGCCAGAGAGGGCCAAGCAACTCTTCAGGAGGGAAGATGGCCATGGACCCAGCTGGCCACAACACCACAGGTGATCCCCACAGAGTGTCCACAGGTGGGGCATCAGGAAGGCGGGGCGAGAGGACTCTCACCGGGAGGGTCCCCAGTTGCCCCCAGCAGTGGGCTACCCAGCACATCTCTTACTGACTCTCCTCCCCTCCCTGGCCGCTCACCTCTCCAGGGCCAACTCATACATAAACAATTTGCAACCAAATCTTTGCTCGGGGTCTGCATGGAGAGCCCCCCCAGCTAAGACAAGGCAGAAGGACAAGTGCTAAGGCAGCCAGGGGACAGAGCAACAGGGACAGTGCGCCCCTGGGGACAGGCCATGGAGGGTGCTGTGCCCACACACACACACACACACACACACACACGCACCCATTTACCCTGCAAACAATTCCAGAGAAGCAAGAGGCTAGTGACCTAGTGGTCTCCAGGTGAGGAGCCTAGGTTAGGACTGAGAGTTCATTTCCATGGAATATACCCTTGTTCCAGCTGTTAATCTCTTATTACGTTGACTATGATGATTCCCCCATCTTTCACCAGTAAAACATGACTATCTTCAAAGAGCTTTCGAGAGCTCCTGGAAAATCGGATCAATGAACTAGGGAGAAGGAGCAAACCTCGGAATCGGTAACCCCTCCCTTCCTGGCCCTTCATGGCCTTGCCTCTCTCTTAGCCTGGGAACAGGAGGTCAGGTCCCCACTCCCACATAGGTTTGGTAGCAGCTGTAGAACAAGGGATTAAGGGCCGCAAGGCACAAAGGGCCAAGCAAGAGATCTCTGAGACCCGTGGATCCTGATATCCTCCCTGTTCTGGCTGAGACACAGGCTGGTTCCAGGAGGCGAGACCCCTGGTATCCCCCCCAGAGGAGCACAGCCACGAACAGACCATCTAATGCTTGACCGTGTGCTGGAGGCTGGGACCTCTTGGCTGTGCATTTCTACACCTCTGCTCACCGGCTATGTGACCTTGGGATAGTGACCTAACCTCTCTGTGCCCCAGTTTCCTCAGCCATAAAACGAGTGCAATCATAATACTGAGTTAGAAGGTGTCATGGGCTAAAATGCATTCCCCCAAAATTCATGTTGAAGCCCTAACCCCCAGCACCCCAGAACGTGATTGTATTTGGAGACAGGGTCTTTCAAATGGTAATGAAGTGAATGGTGAGACTAGTGGGGTGTGTCTTAATCCAATTTGACTAGAGCCCTTATTAGATGAGATCTGGACACCCAGGAAGCAGAGCGGAGGCCCACGCACAGAAGAAAGGCCACGTGAGGACACAGGAAGGCGGCCCTCGGCAGGCCAAGGAGAGAGACCTCAGAACTAACCAAACCAACTGACACCTTGGTCATGAGCTTCTAGCCTCCCAGACTGAGAAAATAAATTTAACATGAATCAATTGAATTAATCCTCACAACAGCTCAATAAATGAGGTGTTATTTTTAGTCCAATTTTATGGGTGTGAAGATAAGGCACAGAGGGGCCGAGCAATTTGCCCGAGGCTGTGGAGTTAGGAAGGAGCAGAGCTGGGAGTGAAAACCTGGATTCTATTGGATGAGCTCAGACCCGTGAGCGCCTGGCACACTCCAAGAGATCAATGCCTGTTAGCTGTGCTCATTCCCCCAAACAACTCGGAAGAGACCGGCCTGCAGGGGAGAAATTGAACAGAGTCACCAGCTACCCATGCCCATGCGCCCAGCCTGGGATGCAGCATTGAGCAATGGCTCGGGGGTCGGGGGGAGGGAATCCCTGTCCTGGGGACCTGCATTACAGTGAGGGAGGCAGACATTAAAGAATGACAGTGACAAAGTCAACAAGGGTGCAATCTGAGCCACCAGGAAGATAATTTGGCCTACGCAGGAGTCCAGGAAGGCTTTCTGGAGGAGGTGATGCAGGGGCTGAGGACCAAAGGATGAGAGGACTCTCATAGCTAAAGAGGGAGGAAAAAGTATTGCAGGGAGGGGGCAGTGCCATGAGGAGGGGCCATGCTGCTAGTTGGGGGGACAGAAGGAAGCAAGGTGGCAGGTGGGCTGGAGGAGAGAGGCCCGCTTGGGATGGGAGGGGGCAGGGGCTGTGGGAAAGCCTTTGAACACAATCGAGAATCCACAGAAGGGTCGCAGGCAAGACAGCCAGCGCGATCACATTGCACGACAGATGTTTTTCCTAACAAAGTGTGGAAGTCGAGCTTCCGTAAATTGAGTTTTATTTTTAAGGCAGGAGGGAGCAATGGGAATCCGAGAGCTAATCCGTCTGGAAATTGAATGGGGGTCCCCTGGCCCAGCTGGCATTTTCACAGATCTGGGCTGCCTCGAGTGAGGTGCACCTGTTAGGTAAAAATCCTGGAGGAGGGGCACCTGGCCTGCTCAGTCGGTAGAAGGTTTGACTCCTGATCTTGGGGTCAAGGTTGTAAGTTCAAGCCCGGTGTTGGAGGAAGAGTTTACTTAAAAAAAAAAAAAAAAAAAAAACTGGTCCGGGGTGGGGGTGTGTCTCTGCTTGCCATGGGAACACTGGATACCGTCAATGTGGCTCTTCCCACCAGGCCTCCAAACGGCCTGCCTTCCGGGGTGACCACAACCATCCAGGCTCCCCTTCCCCAGTGTCTTCCCATCTCCCCTTCTCCAAGCTTCAACCTTCGCTTGAATCCACGAGCAGACCTATGCTGCTCTTACTACCGGATGTAAGTGCCTTTCCCGACTTTTCCATAGCACCCAGGGATCCCTACTTGTTTGTTCCATGGTATCTCGGTGCCCCACATACAAGGGGCTTATGGCTAGAGGCCTCAGTGCACAGCAAGAGGGATGTGATTGCGAAGATGTTAGAACGAGGAGTTCACCCATTCACTCATTCATTCAGCACCTACCTATTGAGCATCGATTCAACCCCAGGTGCCAAGCTACACCCCGTGGGGTTTCCCCACCTTTGTTCCGTTGATGGAAGCAGACAATAAAATACCTAGACTAATTCTGGCATTCACTGAATCCTTGAAAGGTCCCACTCAATCCTCAGAGACGTATTTGTGCATTGTAATCCTATCTTCGTAAAACTCTGGGAAGTGAAATGGTAGCACAGAAAAGTTCAGTAATTGTCAAAGGCCAAACAAAGGCCATGGTATGGGACTAAATCAGAATTTGAACTGAGGCCCTTATGCTCGGAAGCTGAACTCCCAACCTTTGAACCTTTGATCACGTGTTGCCTCCTCATGCCTTCATCTCAACCCTCAACGGCATCAGCTGAACCCCTAAACCCTCTGGGGCTCCCCTGGGGTGGGCTCTGAAGCCCAGAGCTGTCTGCTCAGGCCCCCTAAGCTCCCTCCTCAAGCAGAGAGACCCAGACGTTGGCCCTGGGGAGAAAAGCCCAACCTGCAAAAGTCACAGCGACTTCTGGCACGAAACAGAGTCCGGGATAAAGAGTAAAGCAGGGACAATTTGTCTCAAGGGGCTATTCTTTTTTTTTTTTTTTTAAAGATTTATTTATTTGACAGACAGAGATCACAAGGAGGCAGAGAGGCAGGCAGAGAGAGAGGAAGGGAAGCAGGCTCCCCGCTGAGCAGAGAACCCGATGCGGGCCTCGATCCCAGGACCCTGGGATCATGACCTGAGCCAAAGACAGAGGCTTTAACCCACTGAGCCACCCAGGCGCCCTCAACGGGCTATTCTTAACGTAGGAGAACATGGAAAAGAAGACGACTCCAGAAAGTTGGGCTGGAAGAACATCACTGGCGCCTTCCATTCAGTCATTTCAAATTGTTATTTCTAGAAAACATGCTACTTGTAACTGGTCACAATTCACATACGTCCCTGCTCCTTGAGTCCAGACAGGACACCCTGCCTGTCCCGACAGCAGCATCTGGCAGGTGCTTCGCTGCGGACCCAGTGTGCTTGAATGCAAACATTTACCTCCTCTCTGCGCCTCGCTGCACCAGGAGGTGGCTGTAAATCCCCTCCTTACTGCTCAGAAAACTGAAATGTACCGAGACCGATTTACCGATCACTTGCCAGTGGTTTAGCTGCAGGAACTTGGGCCCATTCTTTGACTTTCTGGGAGTAAAATGGGGCAATCCTAGTACCCACTTGTTACGGGTTGGATGGTGGACCCCCAAAAGATATGTGGAAGTCCTAACCCCCGGGACCTGCGAATGTATCCCTATTCAGAAATGGGGTCTTTCCAGATGTAATCAGTTAGGATGAGGCCCTAAGGCCCTAATCCAGTAGAACTGGTGTCCCCATAGGGAGAGCAAAGACAGACTCAGGGGAAGACAGCGTGGATGATGGGAACAGGCACCAGGTCCTGTCCATTAGCCAAGGGACACCAAGGATTGCCAACAGTCACCAGAACTAAGGAGGAACAAAGAGGGACCATCTCCTAGAGCCCTGCGAATACCCTAACTCAGGGCTTTTAGCCTCCTGAACTGGGAGCAGAGAATTGTCTGTGGCTTCCATGTCCCACCATGGTCGCTTGTCACGGCAGCCCTAGGAAACCAGCCACCTCTTAGGGCCCTCGAGCTACTCCAAGGCCCCACTCCAAGTGTTTCATGTGGCAGAGGCGGCCGAAGTGAGGTCTGGTGGCAGGAGTGAATGAGGTGTGTTTGAGGGATCCCGCGACACCCACTGCCAGGCTTCCGTGGCCCGCATGCGCTTCTCTGAGAAGCAGGAGGCAGCTAGCCTCCTTAGCATCTTGGCGGCAGCTCCGGCAGAAGGCCACTCTCCTCAGCCCCCAAGTGCAAGTGTCCACCATGCCCGGGGAGTGGTGGTGCCCTCAAAATCCGGTCTTGAGGAACCACTGTCTCCCTAACCAAAGACACTTCCACGCCAGTGTCCAACCCATTGGCTATTCCTTTGAGGGGAACACTTAATCCCCATTATTCTGGAAGGTGTTTATGGTTGGGCTGGGAAAGTACATCCTTCCCCTATGGGCTCAAACCCACAGTAGAGGAGTGCCCGGGCCTGCTCTGCTGGCAGAGGCCTGGAAATGTGAGGCACCAGGTGGTGGTGGGGGGGTGCCCCTCCCCCAGGAGACCAAAGCGCAGGTCCAGAGAGAGCAACACTGCCAGGGAGAGTGCTGTCATCTGGCCCAGCCAGGAAGGCAGCAAAGTGGGAGGGGGTGCCCAGCCGTACCCCAGACCCCTCCCCCGCAGGGTATTTAGACTCCAAAAGATGGGGCCCACATCCAAAGGCCAGAGCTTCAAGTTCTTCTCCCATTGCCAATGAAAGGCATGTTAGTTCAACAGGAGAGCAGAGGCTGAGACCACGGGCAGTTGGGGGGGGTGGGCATCACCTCCCATCTGCAAGTTACAGGCCAAGGTGCTGGGCCCACTTCTAGCCTCTCCTGGGTGCTGATCCTTTACAAGGCATCCCTTCCTTCCTACTCAGGTGGCAGATAAGAGATACACAAACATGTTGATACCAACTACGCACCCGGGCCAGATTAGCCTTATGGCTTCCCATATACTCCCCATTTTGCAGACAAGAAAACTGAGTCCCAGGAGAATGAATGAGCACTAACTGATGGGTCAGGATCCCAATCTGGGTCTGACTGTCTTCCTGCCGGCAGAAAATCTGGGCTGGAGGGTCCCTCTCATTCTCTGCACAATCCCACAAAGGAGCAAAAGGGCCACCGAGGCGGGGCTGCACAGGTGGGACAGGAACCACAGGTAACTCTGTAGGTGATGGCCAGTGGGGGGGTGTGGGGGCGGGGCTCCAAAGCTTAAGAACTGCAAAGTAACTCCCAAAGCAGTGTGTGGGGGCACCGAATGCCCTTGGCTTTGACTGTGAATACCTACAACTAGGATTCCCTCACCTCACCCCCCACCCTTCTCCCTCAGCATCCAGATAGTGCCTGCAGTCTCCCGCGACGCTGTTAGCATATGGGAGGAGCAGCTATAGGAGGTAGGGTTTGGAAGACCCCAGAAGTTCGCAGGACAGTAAATTTCAGTAAGCCAAAGGAGGCCACGGGAGCACTAGGCTGAATGAAGGTCAAGGCCCAGCTTAGTGTCCTTGCTGCACACTCACTTGCAAGTCCCTTAGCGCCTCTGCGTGCCACCTCCTTCCAGGGTGTTATGGGCACTTTACCATCTCCCCTGTGATCCCCTCCCTGTACACAGCCTGAAATCTACAAAGAACAACGCATACCACGGATTCTTAGAAAACAGAAGCGTCCATGTTTTACGCGTGGACAACATACCAGGTTTACTCGGGAAGCTTTAAATGCATCATCTCAATTCATCCTTAAAGTGCTCTATTGGAAAGTATAACTGAAGAGTTAGCGCTCAGCAAATCTCCACGCATGTTCTGGCATTCCCAGCATCCCTTGCAGCTGGCTGGGGAACCACGTGACGGATCTGACCCAAGCACTGGAGCTGGTATGATGAGGGTCACCTTCTGGCTGGGGCAGCTGGGCATCCAAGGGCCTCCCCCACCTCTCTCTGCCCTTCGGCAGTAACTTCGATGCCACATATTCCAGAAGGTGTCACTACCAAGATGGTGGAATCACCATCCTCCTGAGTCCCTGAGTAACTGTGTGGAGCAGAGACCTGCCCCAGACAAGCCACGCGGGCAGGAATTACACCTGCAATGTTAAGTCGCGGAGAGCTGGAGTCCTCTGCGGCGGCGGCTGATTTAGCTGAATGGTTTTATTGCTATGACTGTTGCTCTGCTGCTTTTCTCAGGTAAGGAAACCAAGGCCATAAAGCCAGTCAGGGGCAGAAACAGGGTTCAAATTCACCACTGTGACTCCAACACGCATCCTATTCCAGGAACACCCCGTTGTTGCTCAGTTAGGTCACTGACTTCCCGGAAAGCTGAGAAATGGACAGAGAAAAGAGGGAACCACAGAAGGCTCTGAGCCCAGAAGCCAAGCAGAAGCAGCGAGGAGGGCCTGATGGGATCTCAAAGCTCACGTTCCTGGGGCTTTGGGGCTCACAGGAGGTTCTGTCTGCGGCTGTACGCAAGGAGGAAATATCACAGAGGGGTTTAGAGCCCTGGATGGGCCAACAGATCGGCCTAGTTTCAAATCCTGGTACTACCACTTCTCACTTGATTTTTTTCAGAGCCTTACTTTAACATCTGCCAAATGGGGACAAGATCTAAACCAGCCTTGCGGGTGCAGATGGGATGGAGTCTGGTCTAGCTGCTGGTTGATGGTCAGCATGCCCACAACGTGAGCCACCACGAAGATCACCCCCACCATAGCTCCGAGCACCAACCTTGCCAGGGGGGTGAGGCAAGGGGGCAGCAGGAGGAGGCTGCCCCAGGCAAGGCAGCCCGTAAAGCCCAGAACACACCCCTGGTCTAGCCTTTGTGTCTGCAGCAGAACAAGGGGCAGGGGACAAAGGGGGTGAGCAGGGCCGGCCAGACATAACGCAACAGAGCAGAGAAGCCAGATTATTTGTTTTAAAGTTGCAAGCGTCTTCTAGCAAGACGGCCTTTTATTTGGGTGAATCTGGGAGTTGTTTATCAGCTTAAACTCATTATCCGCACATACGGTCTTCATACTGTGGTTCAGGGTAGGAAACAAAGGATGGAAGGGAGAGAATGGGCAAACACTAGCGGAGGGAATATCATCCCTCAAGTGCCAGAAACCAGGATATTTTCGGTGACGTCACACTGGGCTCCCTGCCACGAGGATGGGGCTATCAGGCGAATATTCACAAGGTTTTAACTCAGGTCCATTCTCAAAGCAGACTTTTCCCAGCCCTCACACACATTCAAACCCAGGCAGCCTAACCACCATCCAAACGCTGTCGCTGAAGAAAGAGCAAAACGGGCTCAGCGAGGGCCAGTGACTCCCTTGAGGTCACACAGCTCCACCTGCAAGAGAATCAGGGCTCAAACACAAGTGTCTTCTCTCAGAGTTTGGGGACCTTCCCCCCACCAAACCCTGTTGCCTCTCGGTCCAGACGCACATGCGCAGAACCAGTGAACATGCTTCTGCTCATCTCCGAGTTGTCTGATTTATTAATTAAAGCAGCGGTCTTGGGAGAAGACAACGGACAAGGGTGGAACCATAAGATAATCAGCGCGGACATGAAAGACCTACTTCGCCAGCTGCAGACACTGGGGCTCATCATCTCTCACTGTCTCTTTTCAAAAAGAGTTTCCTTACGGCAGACACACCCATCCCCCCCCCCCCCCCCCCGCCCCCAACCCACGCTCCTGCCCCGGGATCCAAGCGCTGATTCCGGTCCAAAGTGCCAGCCCGCATAGCAGGAGGAGCCCAAGCTGGCAGCTTTGCTCCATTGCATCAGGTTGCAGAAATATTCGATCGACCGATCATCTGCTCCGGGGGGACCAAAGTGCTTGGTTCCAAGGCCCCCTCCCTTTGCCGCGTACCAGCTGAGCACGAACAAATGTTCCTGATTTTTCCAGCCCTCTGGAAGGAGGGGTCCCTCAAAGGGGCGCCCAGCCACCAACACGGGCTCTCCTTAGGAAAAGGGAGTGAGGGTTAGACAAGCATCCAGAGACAGGCACCCTTGTGAGCCTGCAGACAGACTTAGGGTTCCCAGCAGGCACCGGTTATTGACATTAACTTCTCCGTCCAAAACAGCAGTCTGATGTTGTGCAGGGCTGGGGCGGGATGGGGCAAAACAGCAGGAGAGGTGCCTTCCGCTGGACTCAAGGCAGAGCAAAAGCTGCTTACTGCCTCAAGAAGTTATACCTTCCTGCCTTTCAGCAGCAAGTCCACCAAGATCTCCCAGGCCAACGCCTTCAGGTTAAAGACTGGGGAAGCAGGTTCAAGGCTGAAAGTGACTGTTCCAGAGCCCCCCTGGGATCCAGTAAAGGTCCATTTCAAAGCAGCCCCCACCAAGCCCCCCCAAACCTTGCTGTTTCCTCCCCTCCTTGGCACCTCCCACAAATCCCTGCCATAACTCCTTGCCTCCACACCCCTTTCCCACCGGTCTCAACACCCCCCCCAAACCCCGTGTTCCAGCCGTCCCTCACACCACTAAAACCTCATCCAGGAACTCAGTAGCTCTTTCCAGGCTGACGTGGAATTTTTTAAAGAAGGAGGGGCTACTCCCTAGATGACCCAAAGTATCCTAACTCCAATTCCAGACAAACTTCTGCTTCTAGAAAGTGCCCCAGTAGACTGCCATTTCAGCCTCGGGTTGGGATAAAGCTGTCCCAAGGGCCAGCGTTGTAATGGATTTAGGGACGGGAAGATAAGGAGACTGAATTTCCAAGGCTTGAAATTTTGCTGAATCAGAGATCTTGGAGTTTATACCAGGTCCACACGTGATAAGCTACCCAAATGCAAACACCTGCGAAGTCTCAAGTCCCTCTTCTCCTCAGGGCAGGTGCGGTGGGTCATGAGTGGGCCACAGAAAGAAGGAGCTCACGGCCCTCAGGGGCCCCATGATCACACTGTCCCAGGGTCCAGGCTGTGTCAGGAGGCTTTCTTCCAACAGAGGAACAAGAACCACGAGAAATAAAACACAACCCCAAACTCCTTTTGTTTTCAGGCCCCATGATGTCTTGAAGACATACCCGGAGACATCCATTGGGCCTCCCCACCCTTCCCCTGTCTCCTCCTCCCACCCCTTCTGTTCAAAATAAAAATCATGCCGATCTTTCTGGCACCTCTGCCCTACAGCATTTTGGTAACATCCAGCAAAAACATGCGGTGGGCTCTACAGAAAGCCAGAACCTCAACTAACTCTCTTTCGGGGACCCCCCCCCATTTCCATGACCTCTGCAGGGGACTCTGGGGATGCGGGCGGGGGAAGGGCTGTCCAGTGAGCACACACTGCTGGCCAAGAGACTCAAGAAAACTTCCCACAGCCACTATGAGGCCACCGCCCGTTCTTTGCTCATGTGTCCTCTCTTGGGGTGCAGGGAGGAGGGGGGGAATTAAAGAGAGGAGGCAAGAGTCCCTTCAGTCCACGTTCAATGTCCAGCAGGCCCACACCGGACAAAGCTGATACTCTTCAGAGATGCCAATGGCAATCCTGCTTCCCCCAAGGGCTCCGCACAGATACACAGACTCCAAGCACGCAGGTGGGGGGCTGAGGTCAGAAAAAGGGACGTATCGCAGGTGTCTTACCAACAGCTGTGAAATGGCCGGATTAAAGTGGACTGTAGACCCAGACCCAGGAGCAGAGCGGCCCTGTCGCAGGCTGAGTAACCCACTTCAGCCTGGACCGCTGAAATCTCACAGGGCCCTTCATGACCCGGTCCCGTGCCTGCCAGCTTACTTGTGCCCACCCAGGACAGATCTGAAGTGCCCACAAGACAGTCATCCAGCCCATCCATCTGGCCACATGCAGGAAACAAAGGTACAACTTTTACAAGAAGGGCGCATTCAGCAGTTTGGGCTGTAGACCCCAAAAAAACCTCAACAAATTGATCCTCTCATCCCGTTTCTCTACACCAGTTCGCTGTTAGTGTCAAGTTTCTCTTGTTCTTTTTCCTGGGGTGAGTATTTTAATCAACCATACACCTCGCCTGCTCCCCTAGAAAAACCACCCCCTGACGACCAAGCTTTCCCACACACCGTGTACCCCAACTCCACGCTCGGACTTCTCCCGCGCCGTCCCACGGGGGCGGCCGGTTCCCCCGCGCGGGCCTCCGCGCCTGTTGGAGGGTCTGTGGTTCTAAGTCCTGGGTTTCCGTGCATTTGTCTCGCAGGAACCAGGACTCGCCTTCCTGTGGGTGAAAGGGCCGGGGAAGGGCTCCCCCTGGCGGGGGCCAGCTCACCTCAATCTAGCGGGGATCCAAAGCTGGCGCGAGCCCACGCGAGCCAAAGCAACCCTCCCAGAGGACTCCTATTATATATACCCCGTAAATCCGGACGTGCCAGAGAGGCTCGGACCTCACCGAGCACCCACAGAGTCGCCGCTTCGCTTCCCCAAACCGCGCACACCCTGTACGGGATAAGGGGGACCCGGGAGGAAAGCGTGGCGCCCCTGCCCCTCCCGCCCCGCCCCGCTGCTGGGACCCCAAAGGCGGATCGCCTTCGGTGCCCTGGCTGGGCCCAACAATCTTCCCGGCAGGATCCTCGATCCTAATCCCTCGTCTCTATCGGACCTCCTACGGAGTGGCGTGGCCCGCACCCCCGCCCTCGGGGCACAGACCCCGCTGAGCCCCCAACCTTGTTAACCACACCTGCTACCCCCTGCCATCCTCTCGATGCCCCCCAATCACCCACCCAGAGCGCCCAGCGCCGACTGGGACCGCACCTGTCCCGGGGGGAAGCCTCTAGCCCGCGGATTCGGGGCAGGGATCTGGGGCGGGGATGGGGCAAGCACGTCTCCCCTGCCCCCTCCCCAGGCCAGTTTAAGTAGAACTTGGTTTCTGGGCTTCCCCGGGACCGTTCTGGGATCCCTCCCCCATTCTATCCCCATCCCCGACCGTACCCAACAGTCGCCGGGGGGAGCGCCCCTGGGGTCTCCAAATCCCCGGGGGTGCAGCAGCGGGGCGCACGCAGGGCGCGGAGGTGCGGAGCCCCCTACCTTCCAGCAGCAGCAGCCGGACCCCGCGCCAACTCCCGCCGACGGCCGCGGGGGAAACTTTCCCCAGGCGGAGAGGCGCGCTCGCAACTTGTTCGGCGCCGGCTGCCTTCCTGGCGGTGGCGGCGGCGGCGTGTCCGGGGACCCGGTGGCGCGAGGCGGCGGCAGCGCTGGCTCGGGGCTCGGGGCTCGGGACTCGGGGCCGGGGCTCTGGCGGCCTCGCGCGGCTCCGCTGTGGATCGCTCGGCGCTGCGTCCGCCCCGCAGCCTGGAGCCCCCGAGACGCCGGCGGCAGCTGCAGCCGCCCGCCCGCCCGCCGGCCCCACCTCCCAGCCACCGCTCCGTCCCTCCCTCTCCCCCGCGCTCCCTCCCCTCCCCAAACCTCCTCCCCGCCAGTCTCCCGTCTCCAGTCGCCGCCGCCACCGCTGCCGTGGCGGCCGCCGAGAAGACACGTTTCCTCCGGCGGGCTGCCCCTCTCCTCCTCCCTGCCTCGGTATCCTCCTGCGGTGCGGCCTCCGGGCCATGTTTCGGGGCCCCGGGGCCCACCCTCTGTCCTGCTCGGTCCTTCAGCCCCTGCCCGCCTTCCGGCTCTGCTCCCGGGCCCTCGCTTCGTCCGAATTCGGGAGATAACGCTGGGGATGTGGGAGAGTGGCGTGCTAGACCCGGAGTATTCATTCCGGGGAAACTTTCACGCAGCGCCCCCCCCGCCCCATAACCGACTGCAGGGTTGGAGGGGATGACCGTCCATCTGGACCTCGCTGCTTCTCCTGGGCTTCCTGCTGCCCCGGGAGTACCTGTTGAAAGCCGGAGGGATTCACCCTGCCAAGGGCTGCTTCCGCAGGCTGCGGATAACAGAGGCCGCTGGCGGGGGTGCTGAGGGGGCGGGGCTGACCCCAGACCAGATGCAAATGACTTGATTGCTGGAGGCCGGCGCTGTGTCTCCAATCTCGGGACTTATCTTTTCATCTTTGTTCCTCGGCCTCAGTCACACATCCCCTCCCCAGCCCCTGACACATGACTTCACTGAGACACTTAACCTCTGAACCTCCTCCGTGGAGAAGCTCCCTACCCCTCCTGCCGCAGACCAACTGAGCCAGCAGGCAGATGGAAGGGGGAGCCCAAGTGAAAGTGCTTGGCTACCCCCAGATGAGTGGGGCTCTGGATGCCCACCCCTCTTCCCTGGGGGGCTGTCTTTTGAGTCCCCCCCCCAAGCTTTCCCGTCGTGGAGTGTCTGATGGCCCTGGATAGTCACACACACAGGAGCTCTGCAGGGCACCCCTTGGTCAACTGATTCACACTAAAGGGTGAGTGACTGATAGGCTTTGACCCTATTCCAGTCTTGGGTATGAGGATTGGTAATGTCAGGCCCCAGGGGCTGGAAATCTCTGCCTGTCCTTGCCCACATTCCCAGAAAAGGATATACCCATCTGAGGACTTTGAGGGTATCTGATCCTTTCAAACCGTTCACCTGGGGTATGTTGAGAAAGGGCTGACGGAGAAGAGAGGTGTGACTGGGGGGAGATAAACCTGGTCTGCCTGAATTTTCAGATGGACCCCAATTGAGCAGTGCTTAACCCCAGGGAAGAAAATCTCTGATAGTGCAATTTCTGTAAAACAGGGACAAGAAAACCCTAAAGGGATTCAGCCTCCATGTTCACCCCTTCCGCTGCCAAAACAGGGTTGGGGGAGGCTGACCCTTTACTCTGAGAAACCCCACAGGCTCTGCGTTTATGGAATGCTGTTGGAAGAGGCTGTCTGTGTGGGCCTCCTTGGACGCGAGGCGCCACATAAATTTAAAGAGGGAAAAGGCTCAGCCCCTAGTGAGGGTACTGGGGCCTGGGAGGTGGAGGCCAGAGACAGCAGGAGCAGTGGATGGAGTTTCGGAGGGTCTGGGGGATTGGCAGAAGCCGGAAGAGGGGAGGGGAGCACCGGCAGGGCAAGGCAGCACAGGCCAGTTGGACCACTCAGCCGCCCAGCTGGGAGCATAGGTCCAGGTCCAAGTCAGAGTTTCCCAGACCTCAGCCATTCTCCTGCTTCCATGAGAATCTGTGCACCAGATAAGGCTGTTTGCTTAATAGCTTTCTTTAAATCAACTCTTGTTTTGTTTTTTTGTTTTTACTTAAATGTGCTTGTTTTTACAAAGAAATGTTATATCATTCCCATAAATGGAAAACCAGCATCACATTACTATAAATAGAAGGTCCCATAAAAATAAATACAATGAAAATAAAACAGTGTTATTAAATTCTAACAATGTATATTTAACCACAATAAAAAATCTCCAGCAAAATATTTACAGCCGCCCAAGGACGGTACTGAGCCCAAGGCCCCACGCTCTTGTAAAGGGAGATTAACAAGGGCTAGAAAGGTGTTAAAGACACTTTAGCAACAAACTGAGATTCCAGGCTGTGATCAAAAGGGTTGAAAGGGAGCAGAAGGGGAAGTCCCCACCTCCAGGTCCTCACAGGCCAGCATGGGTGAACTCCTTCAATCTCCTTGAAGACTTCTGATGCCCCAGGAAATGCAATCTAAGTGCATAGGAAAAAAAAGTACTTGTTGGCAGAAGGACCCTAAGAGCATAGCCCTGGGTAGGAGGAGGTGATCCTGGTGACCCACAGGGTGACCCCTGGGATAGTCCTTCCCTTCTCTGGCCTCAGTGTCTCCACCCTACATCCAGAGGCTTGACACATGGTCTCTGGGATCCCGTTTGCTATTCTTCAAGAAAAGCAAGAAAGGCTCTGGGTCATGGCTTATCAGGAAATTGAGGAGGGGGGGGGAGGGGGAGGCTTGGAAAGGGAGAGAAGGTTGAGTGGGGCATGGACGAGGGTCAGCACTCCTCGGGAGGGAGGGAATGACATGTTAGGGCCACTGTTGAGGGACTGGAGTCTAGGTCATCCCAAATCCAGAGGTGGCCCAGCCCAGAACGTTCCAGATTCCCCATATGCCCATCCTGGAAAGAGCCTTGTAGAGAATCCATTGTAATCCAACCACTTCATTTGACAGATGGGGAAACTGAAAACCACCACAGACTAGATCTTAGTCATGGCTGGAGAGCTGGGCATCGAACTCAGGCCCTTTTGACTCGCCCCCGTGTTTGGGGTACTAGTAGAAATTGTTCTTTCGAAAATATTCACCTCTACCCACAGGGGCTCACAGACTTCATTTTTCTCCCACAATTGGGAAAAATCGATGAAATGGCCCGAAAGCCCCAAACTCTCCGGAGCACGGCCAGTGTTGGGCAGCCTGTGTCACTGGACAAAGGACACTGGAAGTGAGCATCTGCATGCCAGCATCTTGGGAACCCTAATGCAGACCAAACGGCCCAAAAAAAGGAGTCCACAGGCCCAGGTTCCAGTCCTGGCCATCTCGACAATTCCCTTCCTGTCCTAGGCTGCCATGTTCCCCTCTGTAAAGTGACACTTTTGGGTGCTCTCAGTGTATCTCAAGATGGGCCGGCAGTCCCATCCCCAGGTGCCCAAGGACTGGGGGCCAGACCCCTCCCAGCTTTTACCCCAAGCGGTTCCCCTTTCATCTTTTTTGTATGATGGTGTCTTCCGTGAGAAAGTTGCTTTCACTTACAAAGAATGTTGGAGTCACTAGAAGTCATGACCTCTTCTTGCTGCTAACCTTTATTAATTTAGGACTCATTAGACTGTGAGCTTCTCAAGGACAGGGGCCCTGTCTTTGTTCATGTCTGGGTCTCTAGGACTTTCTACAGTCGGCGCTCAGAGGGTCGTTGGAGGCCACTTCCTAACTGTGCCACCTTGGGCCACCTGCTTAAACTCTCTGAGCCTCAGTTGAAGCAGCTTTAAATGGGAGTTGGAACCACACCTCTAGCATTGGGGGGCTGAGTTTCTCAGAAGAAGCTCTCAGCCCCACCCCTGGCACATAATAAGTGCTCAACAAAGGGCAGACTTCTGTGTGAATGGACGAATGGAGGATGCTAGAAGGGCCGAGTCCTTTCCCCAGCAGGCGTCTTGACCTTACAATCTAGCTTTTCCAAGGCAGCCTGCATATTAAATATTTAATCATTGCCTCCCTGTTTTTTTTTCCCAAATTGTTTCTTTTTATGTGTAATTTGCAATCATTTCCCCCAAAATGACAGTTCATTAAATGTACAACTGCGTGTGATTGAATCTGTTTATCTTTGTGTTGATTTTCATAGAATAAATTTGAAAATCCTAGGAACATCCTTTGGGGGTTTGAAGAGTATGGTCCGGATCCTCTAGGGCCTCGACCAGCTGCAGGGACTCTCCTGCTTTCCCTCTTGGTGTCCCTCCACCCGGCTGCCCTCAGTTCATGGCCAGCCTCTCCGAGTGTCCTCAGCCCTGGGGCCAAGGGCTTGCCTGCCAGGGTCCTCCTTCACCTTCAGGAATGCTGCTGACTGGGAGCTAGAAGAGAGTCAGGAATGCTGCTGACTGGGAGCTAGAAGAGAGGGGGGATGCTCCCCTCTTTCCCCAGGCTCTGTAGGAAAAGAGGTAAATTCATTATTTTAATAAACTGCTAGTAACAATATAATACTAATCACTGCCATCAGGGAGGGCTTTCTAAGGTAGAAGCTTGGGTTGTGAGGACAGATAAACCCAGGTCCAAAGCCTGGTTCCTTTATTTAGTTAGCTGTGTGGCTTCGGGCAAGACACTTTGCCTCTCTGTGCTTTAGACTCTTAATCTTTAACATAAGGAGCTTGTACCATGCCAGGCACTGTGATGAGGACTTTAGAACACAGGCTCGGTTAAGACTTCCAACAACTCCATTAGGTACGGGTAGCTAGAGATTCTGTTCTATAACAGAAATCAGAGTTCAACCAGCAAATGCAGGTTTATATTTAATAAATATTTATTATATTTAATAAATATTTAAATTATTTAAATAAATAATTGAATATTTAATATGCAGGCTGCCTTGGAAAAGCTAGATTGTAAGTTCAAACATTTCTCTTCTCACTTCCGTGAGAGCAGGAGAGAGCAGTGGGCAGGAGGAGGTCAGAAGATTTGGGGCCAGCTTGGCACTGAACTTGCTAGCTGTTGGCATTGGCCAAGTGGCCTGGTGCTCCTCTGAGCCTCCCTCTTCTTCCTCTTCTCAAGGCGGATGCCCGACAAGACAGTTGTAAACATCAAAGGAAAGGACATCTGCAAAGGGACTTTGATAAACAGAAAGCATCTAACAAATGTAACTTCTTTCTCTTTTTTAAATCACCTTTATCATCCCTGTAGAACTGCTGAGATGACAGGTTTGGAACTCAGGGTCCCCCCGGTACATTTCAGTTATGCAATAAATATTCATGAAGGTGCCATATCTGTGAACTCGCCCCACACCTGGATACCCAAACTGGAATCAGAAGAAGGGATGTATGTGGTCCCTGTCCTGGTTTGGATGGTGGTTGGGGAAACAGTCAATACAACCAGCGAACTTTTAAATTTAAGATTCATCTTGGGCAACAGCTCTCCCATTTTACAGATGAAAACACTGTGGTTAAGCTGGAGATTGAGCTGGGGCCACTTATCCAAGATATGCCGGCAAGTTGACTTCGGAGTTTAGGGGAGTTTGGGTCCTGCTTCCCAAATCAGCTTTCTTCTGACCAAATGTCTTGCCTCATTTTCTGTGCTCCAAGCTTCGGTTCCTCAAGGATACCTTCTCCCCTCGGTGAGAAATGAGTGCCTGCATCTCTGCTCCCCAAGCCAGAATCTGTTGTGTCTCCCGTTCTGCACTCCCATGCCAACAACACCAGGAGTTGCCCCAGAAGACCCTAGAGGTGGGTCCATGGCCAAGGGCTCAGGTGCCCACGAGCAGTGGACACCTTGTCTAGGTTGCTGTATATCCAGCCAGGGAAGTGAAGGTGGGACTAAGATCAGGCTCTGTGCAGTGCTGGAACGTCACAGCTCTTGGACTCTGGGACAGGGGAGCCCTGAGCTGAAATCTCAGTCCGCTGAGAACCTGGGCAAGTCACTTAACCTCCCTGAGGCTCAGGTCCGGCCTCTGCAAAATGGAGATAGTATCAGGCTCTACGGGAGTGAGAAGGTTGATTGAGCTAATACATGGAAAGTGCTCTCAGAAGTTACAAGGCAAATCTGGAAGACGGTTGTGTCTATTTTCCTTGAAGATCAAGTGCCATGGATACACGAGACTTTGAGAGCCTACAGTGTGCTTTGGGGGAAGCAAAGCTATAAAGACCACTGGCCAAGAACTTTTCTGAGTTCTTACTAAGTCCCCAGAACTTTGTTCACCACTATACCTGTATTAATTCCTCCCAACAGTCCAATGAGAAAGCACCCATTATTGTCCCCTTTTACAGAGGGGAAAACTGAGGCTCAGAGAGATTGTTACCTGGTCTCTAAGCGGGTGAGTGCAGAGCTGGAATTTGCACCCAGGCAATCATATTCCAGAGCTCCCAATTCTGTATCCTGACTCACACTACTTCATGCCCATTATCCCTCTGTTTGTCCAAATAACCCAGAGATTGTTAGTATCATCCCCATTTTACAGATGAGCAAAGAGGAGAAGTGAGGTTCAGACAGGTGGAGTGCACAGTACAAGGGCAGAGCTAGGAAGGTACCAGATGCACTTCAGTGGCCCTGACTGTTGAGACTGGCTGACGGGTTCCCTCCAGGCAGGAAGGGCTGTCTGTTCTGGAGCTAAGTGACTCCACGGGGAGTCATCTCAGGCCACTGGCATGTGTGCTGGGCATGGCGTCAGGAAGGCCAGTCTTCCTCCTGGTCATTGATTTCGATGGCCATTCTGGGGCACCAGTCAGCAGCAGAGAGCAGAGCTGAAGAAGCTGGCTCCGGGCCCGACTGGTTCCGGCCATGTCCCGGCTGTGTCCCGGCTGTGTCCTGGCTTGGTTCGAGGACAGATCTGCGCCTGGCTGCCACAGTGACAGGCGGCTCCCTCGCTGCCTCCAGCCTCCTCTCCCTCCTCCCAACCCCTTCCTTCCCTCCTTGTCCCTCTATTAAGGGTTAAATTTTGTTCCCCCAAAAGATAGGGGTGCCCCAACCCCCACCCCCACCTGTAGACAGGGGCTTGCTTGGAGAGAGCATCTCTGTAGATGAAAGTAATGCGAGTTCATTACGTGGGCCAAATCCAATATGACTGGTGTCCTAATAAAAAAGAGGAAAAAAGTGGAGCTTGAGGAGAGTCTGCACTCCGAGACGGAAGGGAGGGAAGACAGAGGGAAGACACACAAAGATGGCCTGACAGTGGCCAATGCTGATTGGCTGTGGCTATAAACCAGGGCTCGGAGGCCACCAGCAGAAACTGGCAAGAGTGTGGGAAGATGCTACCCAGCATCTCCAAGGAAAGTGGTGCTGTTCACACCTTGATGTCAGACTCATTGAAGCCACCAGAGAGTGAGACAGACGTCCCAAGGAAACACACAGCCTCCTGCTTCACTCGGTCCTTGCTTCCATGTTCCAAACACACACGTCAACATGACCAGGCTCAAAACTCAGGATCCTGCCTATGTCAAGTTCTCCCTGACAGCTGTGCTCTGTGCCTGCTGTTCCCAGAAAGGGTGTGCACAAGTCTAGGACTCCAGAGCCTTCTCCTCCTGCTTGGAAACTGGCTCCTCATTTACTTAAAATTACAGAGCACTTGTTGGGTGGTAGGTGTATTTTGAAGTGCTTTCCAAATGTTAACTACTGTCCTTATCCCCATTTCACAGAGGGGAACGTTGAGGACAGAATGGCTCAGGGCTTGGACACATTCTGCATGGCTAAGTGGCAGAGCTGGGGCTCGAACCTGGGCAATATGGCTCCAGGAACCAAGCTCTTCACCGCTTTCTCTCTTTGCCTCTAACGATCCTGTTTTATCTGCTAGCCGCTCTGTCAAATGGGAACATACGCTTGCAGGAGGAAAATCACGCTCTCTTCCCTGCCGGAGGATCTCAGTTCCTGTCGTGGAGCTCCCAGGTCCTTGACCATGGAAGGAACGGTGCTGATTGGCTAGTCTTCTGCTTGAGTGTGTGAGTGTGTGTGCTTATGGGTATACATGTAAGGAACATGTCAGTGCTGGCATGTGTGTATGTGTGTGTCTATACTTGTGCGTGCATGTGTGTATAGAAGTGTAAATGTCATGAACTATATCTGTGTGTGTGAGTGAGAGAGAGCGGGGGGATACGTCCCTACTTGTGTGTGTATGTGTGTGCATGTGTGTGCACACGCACATGAGCACTGGTACACATCCACGCTACTTAATCACATCTCTCTCTTTTTTTTTTTTCTGAGTGATGCTGATTCACTTACTCAAATGAATGTTCGCATCGTGATTGACTCATTTAATGGAAGCAGTTAGTTCATGTGCCTGTGTGGAAACTGACCCTCCAGACCCTTTCGCCAGAAGAATACGGACTATACCTAGTTCTTGAGCTAACACATGCTGGCCAAGGATCACTTGCTTTTTCCTGCAATGCCTGCTTGCCTCGGGCTACCATTCTGACAAAAACAGGGAGACAAAAACGGGTGTGAGAGTTTGGGAAGGAAGGCAGGGAAGAAGGATCCCCCCCAGAGGAGAGTCTCGAAGTTTATCAAAAGTGACTTTGCTCCAGTGACTGTCTCTGCAGGGATGTGGCAGCCAAGTTCGTCCGCTGATTTGCGGCAGACCTGGTTTGCGGCAGACCTGGGGCCAAGGCCTGTTGGTCCAGCTGTCCACGTCTCTCCTTCTGGTTTTTCTCCTTCCCAGGTGTCTGCCTTTTCTGCCACTGCCTGCCTGATTCCTTGCTTTTTATTCCAAATATGTAAGCTTCTAATAAACCTAGAGACAGGCTGATGCCTGATTTATCCCCAGTTACAGAGAAGCCGGAGCCAATTACAAGGTGGATAAAAGGCCCCGTGTGTGGTTTTAAGAACTGCTTCCCCAGCATAAACAGCTTAACTCCGTAAAGCTCCCCCAGAATGTTTGCTCAGTGGTTCCGTTTTTTTAAAAGGCTGACCTTTGCTACAAGACCTTGGGTCTGCTCAGATGATTGCAACACAGCAGGTCACGGGGGCTGGCCACCCACTACACACAAACCAGCCCCTTTGGGACAGCCTTGTCCTGTGTTGAATTCACAGAACCTGACACCAGGGAGGGGTTTGAGAAATATCTAGTGAATGAAAGCATGAATTAAATAATCAATAAATATTAGCTTACACAAAACAGAATTAGATGAAATCCTCTGAAGGAAAAAAGTCAGATTGCCTATCCTCCTCGGCTGAAAGAGCTTGTTCTTCTAATCAACTGGGCGGCCACCAAGCAAGCCCTTATGGGAGAGACCAGGCCTTGTTCATGGGCATTACCCCTCCAAGCAGAGGTCCCAGCCGGCCAGTCGCCAGTCGATGGTTCGGAGTTCTGCTAGGTGCAGACAACCATCCTAGGTAAACACTGGGCAGAAGATGGGGGAACCTGACAGATATGGCCTCTGCTTTGACGGAGCTCCCAGCTCCCCAGCAGGGCTGTCTACCTTGGGATTTACTGGGCTTGAAGCTGCCCTACGAATGGGGAAGTGGCCCCAGTCCCTTCCTGGCATCCCAAGGCACAGAAAGACTGCTGCTGGCAGCTTATGGAAATAGGGGGTGACTCACCCCCCCACTTAAGGGGCCCACACCGGGGGAGGGGGGAAGCAACAGTGCTTTATTGGAGATAAAAACCCACTGAACAATCTATACTCTTACTTGCTTAAGCCTGGATCCACTGCCCCTAAAATAAAGGAACTAACAAAAACTCAAGGGAACAGTTTAAGCTGAGAGAGAGAGAGAGAGAGAGAGAGAGAGAGAGAGAGAGCTCGGGGCCTGCGCGGGGAGGGGGGGAGGGGGGGAGGGGTGGGGACAGGGATGGGGTTGGGGGTGGGGCTGGGGGCAGGGTCTGCCTACCCAACACCCCAACATCAGCAGGTGGAGATTCTAGTTCCAGCTTTGCTGGTGATGCGCTGGTGGCCTGGACAAGGGCCTGCCCTCTCTGAGTGGTCTGGGTTAGCAGACATGAGCCACAAGTCCCTCCCAGGTCATGCTTTCTGCGGCTCTGATAAATACCTCTCTCTCTCCTCCCTGTCCTCCCTGCCTCTCTGCCTGCTGTCCCTCCACGTGGGATGGTGCTCTTCTTGGTGGGGTGGGCGGGGGTGGGGGCATGTATTGTGTCATACTCAGGAGTGTGCCCTCACCCTCCAAAGCGAGTTTCCCAGGGTGCCCCTGGCCACGGGACACACAGAAGACTCAGCCAAGCCCAGGCCTGGGAGGAGACCCCAGCTTACGCTACTGGGCTTAGACGCGACAAGGTGAAGATGCTGGTGCTGGTGGTCCAGGGGTTCGGGAGCACATGGGCAAAGGGCTCAGGTAGACCCAGCCTCTCTGCACTTGGCCTTCCTGCAGCTTGCCAGAGAGGATAATCCCGGCTCTTGCTCTCTGTCATCCACAGGGGAACCCATTTCTACCAGTTGTTTCCCCCCAGAGCACCCTACCCCCACACAGACCCATGAGTACCAGGGTGGACTGCTGATCAAAGGTCAGGCCTGCATTTGTCCTTGTTGTTTTCAGAGGAAAAGCTAAAGTTCTGACAATGACTTATCAGACGCAGCCTCACCGGTCCCCCACGCTTTGCCTTGTATCTCCTCTTCCCATCTCCCACCTTGCTTACTGTTCTCCAACCATATTGGCTCTTGGTCATTCCTCCAACACAGGCATGCAGATATTCCTACCCCCAGGGCCTTTGCACTTGCCATTCCAACACCCTGGAGTCTTGCCCCAGATATCGACAAGATTCACACGGTCTCATCTCATTGTTCCCAAGCAGCAAGGATTACCCTGGACACGTGGTTTAAAATTGCAGTCCTAATACCACGAATCCTGTGCTCATTTTCATCGAACTTCGAGTCTTCTAAGATTCTGTACCATGTACTTATTCATAGTGGCGGAAGGTAAGTTCGTTGTGGATGGAGGTCCTGTGTTGTTCACTGCTGTGTCCCTGTACCCAGAACAAAGCTTAACACAAAGGAGACACAAAATGGGGATGGAAGCCTTGGACTGGGACTCTCTGAAAGCAGAGGTGGTATACTCAGCGTCTTTGTTTCCATGTGGCAGACTCTGGTGGGAGACAGCAAAGGCAACCAGAGAGGCCAAGAAAGGCTTTTCATGACAAGTGATGTTCATTGAGGTTTTAAAGTATATATAGGAGTTCACCAGCTGAAGAAAGGGGCCGAATGTTTCAAGTCAAAGGGAGAAGGGTAGGAAAGAATGTGAGACCCCTTTGGGAATTGTGAGGGCTTTATATGATGAAATCATGGGATGTCCAGAGGGAAGAGGGTAAGAAGCCAAGCCAGAGAACTAGGTAGTCCCCCCTGAGATACTAAGCTAAAGAATTTTGGCTTTATGCGTTCTGGAGGCTGGGGGATTAAGTAGGGTAACAAATTCATTCATTCATTCAACAAACAGTTTGAAAATATTTGCTATGGAA